>NW_010421638.1:3446-26869 GCF_000710305.1 Buceros rhinoceros silvestris | reverse complement strand
AGCAGGAGGTCATTGGGGGCTCCTGGGTCTAGCAACTTTCAAGGGACCTAATTCAGCCAACATACACCAGGGATTCGGCTGCGATGTCTACAAGCAGTGAGCAGATACATGGATGCCTGTTGCCCTACATATGGCATGAATCATTATATGAAATTGGGTAAGGTGCTGTTTAACACCTACAGGTAATATAATCTGCCTCAAACAGGTTTTGCATTTCGATGATATTCTGGGGCTAGAATAGATGATGAACCCTGAATCACTCACATAAAACTACACATAAAATAAAGCCAGTATGATATAAATTTATTTAAATCTGATGCTGCAAGAAATAGATTATGTCTACACAGCATATGATGAATGATGCAAAGTCACCATGCTGATACTGCAAAAAGCTCAGCTAGAACACAGGCATGGCAGTCAACTGACGCTAATAGACAGTGCCGTGGGACAAGATACAATACTTCGGAGTCAGTGCTGTACACACTGTCAAAGGCTGAATTCATGTACTGCCAGTCACTCGGTGCCTCCTATACTATGTCACAGAGCCTAAACTAAGTGAAAACAAAATCATTTGAGGCATACTCCCTCCAGTGTGGTATGTGCCCAAGAGCTGGGGAATAAAATTGACTCTATCATTTAAAAAGTTCTCAGCAGTGTTTGAAATTTCTTTTAACCTTGCCCTTTGAACCATCACAATTATCCTGAATGATTAGACCACTTTTATCATCACAGCAGGTAATATCATGGCCTCTTACAACAGGAGGGGAAAAAGTAACCAGCATGCCATGTTTCTTGCTCTCAGCACTAATTCTGTAGGAGTAATTATCTATTAAACAATTTTTACTGGTGTACTAATGTTTTTAATTGCAATGACTCACACACGTTTTAGGATGCTAAATCGTTCAGTTGTCTACACTGACGAAGACATAGCTAATCAAGATTTTACTGGAACTTGAAAAAGCCCATATCAGAAAGGATATAAACTGATGAAAAAGAACAGTTTCCTAAGAGAAAGTGTCAATATATATAAGGTAATTTTACAAGTTCCTGTAGGTTGCACAGTGCATCATTTTCAAAGGCAGTTCACAACCAGTCCTGCAAATCTATACAGTGTGTGTGAAGCTTAATTTTTAGGTATGAGTAAATGTAGGACCATAACACGAGGGAATTGCTTCATCCTTGCTTCCCATAAACAGTCTAAAGGACTCCACAAAATAAAGATTGAAATAACTTTCCAGCATGCCAAACAAACCTTAAAATTAGAGAAAAAGGACTAAATTCACAGTCATTATATGTCAATGTAACAGAACAGCAGAGATTAGGGACAGCACCAGTGCAATAAGTTCATATTCTTCTTCAATTTGTGATCAAATACTAGTATATTCAGTACGTAGAAACCATGCACTTGACAAGAAAGAAAAAAAAAACAGTTGCATCTGTCTCATCTACATTATTATGTGCAGAAGAAGAGAAGAAGAATGAGAAGATGGAGCTACTTTAGGAAGCCACCATATATGATGCTCCTGGCCAGAATATATAGCCATACTCTCCTTATTTGTTATTGCACTATTAGCAATAACACCACTAATATTTCATATAGGTAAGGTTTGTCTGCAGTATACCTTAAGAACAAGCTTCCAAGAAATGCTCAGGTTAAAGGCTTCAGGAAACACTGGGTCTTTGAGACTGCAGAAGTAGTTTTACATGAGCCTTCATTCATAAACAGAAACGCAGTTTTCGGAGAACTATGGTGTTTACCTGTTTCAGTCATGAGATACAGTAACATTGCTATAAATAATTTCCCATCTTTTCTAGCACTATATATATATTTACTAATACTCAACATTACTCATATAAAAATAGGATTGAATAATGGATCAAGGTTATACTGGTATTCAAAGACTTATTACAGCAACTCTTCCCTGCTGATTTCATCAAGTTTTGAAGAATTGAAATTTAATGTTTTTGTCTTTTTTTTTTAGTCATAATTCTGATAAAGCTAGACAGGAGGTACCCACAGCAACATTTTCTGATGAAAGATAGGACACTTGCCAATGGAAATGCTGGTAATAAAATCAAGAACTGACATGATTCCCTCTGTACTGGGAAATTTAGTGAGGCTGAAAGCTCATGTCCCATGCTTCCTTTTCTGGCTTCAAGCACTAGAGGCCCTTAACATGACTGAACATTACTGTTTCACCCTGATGTCATGACACGGACAGGAGGCTGCAGAGCAGGATTCAGCATGTGATGAGGTGCAGGAAGATCAGAGCAGGTCAGTTACTATTATCTTCCCTGTAGGAAATCATTGCTGGCACCCGGAGTTAAGGTGCTCCTATGTCTCGCCTGTCTGCGGCTTTTTGTTACTCTCCTAATAGGCACTTTCAGCAGAGCTTCTCCAGATTTAGTTGAGGGCATTAACGCAGTCAGCACAGTAGCAGTGATAGGTATTCTAGCTACCATCTAGATTAGGTAATACAGTGATTTCTCCATGGTAGTATTCCAGCTGTTGCTACCATTCTGGAAGGATGTTTATTACATGGAGAAAGGACAACATGTTTTATATTGTAATTGTGAAAGTCTAGGAGAACTAACAAGCTCATTTCCTACAGGTCACTTTACAAATAATTCTTAACGTGATTGTGAGATTGCACCTTGCATATAAACCAACTAAATGCTCAGTTATTTCTGATCCCAAACCCTTTTCGTTTCACTTGCATGGATGCAGATCCAGCAAGATCTCATCACAACTTTGCTATTAAATCCTTTGCAAAATCATCTTCCCAGTACTGCTGTTTACAGAGCGCCTGGTTAGTCTATCACACCTGGCAACAACAAACATCTCTCAGGGCTTCTCTGTACTCACTTACATCTTAGCCCCAGCAACCCATCTCCTTTGCTATCTTCAGTAAGCCCATTTATATGCTTCTAGCTAGACATGTTGAATGAGAGATTTTAACTGGCCCACTAGTTTAATTTGCTCTTCTGTAAAAAAATCAGAATATAGGTTAAACCCTACCTGTGTGGAACACATAAATACAGGGATTGTTTGGCCCTTGTAGTGCTAATGCAGAGGAGCATGTATCATGAATATTACTAAAAGCACTCATATGATTTTGTGTTTGTCGAGAACTTTCACCTTAGGCCTCAGAGAGTTTGCATCATTACAGAGACTAAAAACTTGATTGGTCATTAACTCATTATTTCAGTCCCAAATGTTGTCATTATAAATGCCATTAATTGAATGATATGAATTATTCAAATAGTGACGTGTTTAGACTGTCATCTCAAGAGGAGGCCAATAATCAATCTCACATTGTTCAGAAGTTTGTAGCCCTGTAAAATTTCATCTCATTTACGGAGTATTGACTAAAGGGGCATTAACTACCTGCAATTTCAGGTTAGCTAAGAAACACTAAGGTCATTTACTGCTATTATTGATTCCTTCATGAATTCCTTGTGAATACTGTTGCTGTCTTTGGCATGCTAATATCTTCCAGAAAGAACTTCCCCAAAATGCCTAGTAGTTCCTAATAGTGAATAGTGAATAGTTTCTAGATTATCAGTCAAAGAATGTGTATACAAAAACATCAGAGAAAGTATCTATATGTATTTCCACTGCTAAAATAGCTTTGATCAATAGCTTGTAGAGGCTGGAAGACAGATGTTAGATTCAGGTCCCAGAAACAAACATGCACTTTCAATCCAAAAAAACCCTCTTCTTTGGGGAAAAGAAGTAAATTCAAAAGGTAAAATATTAAAATCGCCATGAAAATATACTCAGGGAAAATTTTTAAAGTGCCCATTGCAAATATTAGAGGTACTTTCCTTTGCATCATTTCCATTTGTTTTTAAGGCAGCTTGGTAGATGCACTGGTAAAAACTCTGGAAACATGTATGACCTTCCCTTAAGCCCAACAAGAACAACTGGGAAGAATTTCCATTCAGACTTCAGGTCCTATGTCCTATTCAGGTCCTATTTGTCCAGGGTCCATGTATATTTTCAGATCAAGAAATGTTAAGAAGGAAATGTGCTAGAAAATGGCAAGTCTGTTGCCCAGATGAAGAAATCATTAGTTTTGAATATTAAAGCTGAGCCTGGAATTAAACCCATCCACTGAAAGATGGGAGCTAAAGCAAAACTAAAGTATCAGGGAATCCCAAATCTCCCCGGCACTGGGAGTTCCCTACTAAGGTTTTAATCATTGCACATTCTCAGCTCATTTTAACATGCTGGGAAACTAAAGCTACTTAGTTCCTCCACCAGAATAAACCCATTAAATGACAATAGTGGTATCAAATGGTGCGCAAACCCACGGAGAGAGTACTTCTTAACCATACCCTGATCGTCATGGGCTGTGCAATGGGTGGACTTCCTTTTCCTATGTGATCCTGGCTACATCAGCCTTGGGTGATGCTGCAAATCCCACCATTCAGCCAAGAAGACTGGATTTTTTGCAAGGAGTCAATAAGGAACAAGCCACACAGTGGATCTGTGCTTGCAGACTCCTGGTGAACAACTGCTTCTCACGCTAGCATACTTCAACTATCTTTCCTCAGCCAGTAATGAAATGCTGTTTTGAGTTGCAGTCACAACAGAATATTTCAATTTCGTAACAGTGATAATAAAATACACATCCTCACCCCCTTTTTTCCTTGGTCAAGATAATGCTAATCATTGTACACCTATTTAAAACTGTCTTTTCTATTGAGCCTGGCAGCCACAGCTGGCCTTATGGTGCCTATTAAGCTGACCATACCATCCTTTCGCTCTTCCCATGTATCTGCAAATAGCTTGTCTAGTTAGTGCAGAGTCATTTTAGTTGTTGCTTTATAGAAGACCTAAAGCAAATTGAAATTCCAGCTGTAATTAGGACTTCTGACTGATCTGGTAATGCTGCTTTTAATTAGGGCAACTGTTAGACTGTGTCCATATTGTGACAAAATTTGTGGAAGAAAGACAAATGGGAGTACGCGAAAGCAATTTTTCCCACATATTGTCATGTTTGAGAATAATCTGTTAGTTGCTTTGAGACTGGTTGTCTAGGGAGACAGGCCAAGGTGGACAAGACAGATACAAGTGGAGTTAAGAGGGAGATTAGTAAGCACACAGGGTACAGATGGCTTTGTGACTGCTGAAAACACTATGCCACTCAAATGATTTCTCCACCCACAAATGCTATTAGAGACTATCAAAAGTTGACTCAAATGATTAATCCCTCCTGAACCTTACAAATTGTCTGAGTATTTGCTGAATCACAACTCATATTTTCCATTATTTCCTGACATTAAGAATCAATAGACAAAAAAGGTTGATATATAAACACAAAAAGATATCCTTCAGTGAGACTTTCAAATCACTTTCATCACCTCTGCATTTTTCCTCAAAATACTTTTTCCTTCTACAAAAATTGGCAGGCAAGAGATTAGATTAAATAAGTTAATTGTTGCTTGGGTTTGTGATAGACAATGAAAAACCCTCAAAATTTGAGAAGTCTCAGTGAAAAACTCAAGACTTGAATGATGTCTCTATCTTAATGACTCATGAAATAAGGCGGTAAGAGTGCAAGAGGAAAACACACTCCTATTTTTAAGTCCACAGAATTGATATTCCACTGAAATTAGATGTTTGAAAAGACAAGGACATCATCATTTCCAGAAGAGGACAAGGAGTATGAGTTTACTTAGGTCTTGTTTTCTGCTGTAGTAACATGATGCTGATGTATTCCCATACTTCCAACAGGCTACATAAAACTTTTCTGCACCAGCTGTAAAATCGCAGAGAAACATGGAGGTGCAGCCAGGGACCTCATACTTGCTTCTCCATAGCTAGAGCTGTACCAAGGCTTTGACTCTATCCTCACCTTGCAGATTGCTCTGCAATTCTGTGACCTACCTACATGAACATAAACTCAGAATATATGTAGTGCCCTGGGGCCGTCGGCACAGAATTAAGTGTATAGGCATGTCTCTGTACCAAACAGACACAAAAAAAGTATTTATTGGCATGTATTTCTACTTTTTCTTGAACTTTGTTTCCTGAACCTTAACTGTAATTTGAAGTAATTGGAAACTTAACTGAAGTAATTTGAAACAGCTTTGTTCTAGAAGTCAAGTCTAGTGGAAGAGTACCTATAAATGAGGATCGTTTGCTTTGCTGTTTTTGAAAGCGATTGTTTACAAGATAAAATATGACTTGTTTGACTACAGCACATCAGCCCAGTATCGTCTTACAGGTTTAGATGCAGGAGGACTACGATGTCCACACATCACTCCATTAGTTGGTGAGTCACCGCATAGGTGCTGGGGCATATCCACAGGCTACTTATTACTGACGTGAGAAACCAGACGGACACATATTGCTCATTTTGGTGTGTCACCACTTGCTGGTTTGGTGGCTTTTAATATCAGGATTGTAAATGTGAAAAACCATTAAGTCAAAATAGGTGGTGTTAGAGAAGCATGAAACAACGTGTTTAAAAGCAGTTACTTCAGTCGTTCAGCCACGTTACACAGAGTAATTAAGGAAAACCAGCATGCAGGCTGACAGAGCATGGTGTTATGGATAGTGTTCATAACAGCATCAAGTTTTAGTTGCCATGGGGATGCTAATTCTGAACTGACTGCTTTTGTGTCTCTAAAACCTCAATCAAAAGTTGTTTAAGTCTGTGCGTAGGTGTTTGTGTGTACAAAGAATGAAACTAGGAGATAAAAGACAGTATCAAATAGATACCAAGATAAGGGACACAAGGGAGTATCTAGATGATTACACTTAAGAAGATGCTCCCAGTTCTTTTGTTTTCTTTACAGTTTTGAATACATAAATTATATTTTTAGCCTGCAAGCTAAATGTATAGACATTATGGGAGATCTGCAGCTAGCACACATCGCTGTTGACTTCACTGAAGACAGGAAACCTATGGCAGGCTTTGACTAGCTGAAGATTTCTTCTGATTCCTGCAGTTCAGAGGTCCTATGTGGGATAGTTTTGAGACAATTCAACTACACTTTCATTATTAGTTTCTGTTTTCTCCCACCAAGGGCTTTCAGGTACTTATTGCCACTCGTCAATATCCCCCAAGGAAATCCTCCCATGAAATTAAGTCAGACTTTGGAGTATTGACAAAAAATGCAGACTTTTAATAGTTTTCTTAGTCAGCATTTAACTTAGCAGATTAAGTCTTCCTATATGGTTCCAGTCACCTTACATGATGACTCTCAGATTGTATTTCATAAGGTTCACTTGGCCACACTATACTAAAATGAGAGCTATATTAAGCAATATCAAATATCTAATCTATGATGACAGGTATTTTTGGAAGCTGATACAACAGTACTCATGAATGAGGAAATGAACTTTGACAAAATGAATGGTTTGACAGATGGTAGTTTGCTTAGAGCTCTTACTAACAGATGTTTGGATGACTGTTCTGCAAGACCTCTGTGTATTTTGGGTTTTATCATTTTATTAGCAAATAGCTATCACCTGGTGTATACTTGCTCTTTGGAAGTTCTTGATGTGGAAGCTGCTAGTTTTTTGTCTTGCCTTTGTTGAAAAAAAACCTCAATGCTTATTGGTTCTTGCTAGGTGATAATAATGATGGAACTTAGAAAGTCTTTATTATAAGTACATTGTTTGTGCATCACAGTGCTTATGATTAGACTTGTGAGATTCACCAATACACAATTAACTATGACAGTAGTAGGAACTGCGAGCCCTGAAAATGAAAGCTGAGCGTCAGAGGTGGGATTGAAACCACAGGTGGTGTGGGAGAGACTTATGTTAAAATCAAACTAAGACACAAATAAAAACATTTATTGTACCTACCAGAAACCTTTTTCTAATATAGACTTAATAAGAAAAAACAGAAATAAAAGAAAGGGATTCTCAGTAACAAAATAAATAAATAAAGTACCAACATGGCTTTTGGAGTAGAAATTAAAATTTAGATTCTCTCAAAAAAGTACCCTGATCACTGTGCTGCACAATTCTTGCCTTACCCTGCTGATTTTAATCCATCTTAATGTAGATTGTATATCCAAGAGCACATCAATGCACTATCATCTACTGTATTGATATATACGGATATATTTTCAGAGAATTAAGCGTATGAGTAATACTTAAGGAAGAACCTCGTGCTCTCTTTTCTCTGGATGAATGTTCCCATCACTCATGCAGCACAACTGTGCACACCCTCTAGGGCACAGGACATTTCCATGCATTTCATGGGACGACCATTGTATTAGTCCCTAATTAATTATTCTGACTGCTGCTGTGGGAACAAGCTAACAAGCTTTCTATGAACTACATTTTTGTGGCTCTAACTATACTTAACATTCTCAATTACACAGGGGCTTGGGAAAAATTTTCCTTCAGTCTGCTGGGGTACATCCCTTTCCATCAATGATTTCCTTTTTTATTGAGTCTCTACAGAAAGATTATTTATTCAGACTTTCAAGAAATATGATGAAGATTTTTTTATAAAACTTCCAAACATATTTAAAAAGAAAAAAGTATTACCTAAAACAGATGCACCATATGTGTTTTATTTTGGACTAGAATGTTAATATATTCTAATTACCAATTAGAAGCTGGGCACCTTTCCCATCAAACTGTTGTATCTCAAACCACGGAGTTTCATCTGAACATTAGTGTATAGTTTCAGAAAAAACATTTGGAGAAAAACTTAGAAAAATGCTAGAATTAGAATGCTCTTTTCATACATTCTAAATAAGACTTCTAGTTTTTCCATTTTGAATGCACATTTGACATTCATAAATTGACCCAAAAAAAGAATACGAAGCAGAGATGGAAGGGGATGAATTATTTGGAGAAGAAAAAACCCCAAACTAAGTATTTTGACTATGCAATAAAAAACTAGGGGGGAAAAGCTAATTACTCAAAGTGCAACTTTATTTCTCATTTTTTGATTCCGCAACCAAACTGAGCAGTCCAGCTCTTTTGTAAATGAATCCTCCTCCTTCTCACAACAGTAACATTCAATATTTGAATATTTTATTTAAAAAACAATTGGTAACAACACTAATGTCTCCAGAGAAATGTTTCCCACTATTTTAATGAGGGATAACAAAATATTTTTTTTTAATTTTCAGGTTCAGGTTCAGGTGTTCAATCATAGCTCCCAGACAGTGGCATGATACACAGTAATTAGTTCACTTTCTTAATATTCTCCAGATGTAAAGTATGCTCAAATCTGCCTTTGGGGGCTGCAGATTAATACGGATGTTGTAAAAAGAACTTCTATGTCCAAAAGACCACAAAGCACTTAAAAGAGGTGGTATTCTCTTGTACACGATTAAAATTTTTGCATCATGAAGTAGGGATCCTCTTCACAATCACACTCAGGAGATAAGCAGAAATTAAGGGATCTCTTGTTCTCAGATGGGATAGCTCAGTCACGTGCAACAGCAGCAACTGCAGGAGAACCAGCAGGTGCTGATCATTCCCTCTCCTTGCTAAACAGACTGGCCACAGCCAGGACCAGGACATCAAATTCTCCCCATCCTTTCCTTAATCAAAACTTTCCCTTCTCCTTCCTGACTTGAAACATCATCTTTGACAACTTTGGTGCTGTACCAATCTTTGCTATGTAATGCTTCCTATCATCCTGCACTGCATACCTTCATTGTCTAGCCTTAAATCTAATACCTTTTACTCTAGACCTTTTCTGTGCCTTTACCTATCTTCTTATTTTGTTCTAAGTCTATCCTGTTTTTCTGAGGTTGATATTCTTAGCACTTCCCGGTCCTTTGACCTCCCAACCCAGCCCAGCGACGCAGTGGTAGGAGCCACTGAAGTTCAGCTGTCAGTTCTTTCTCCACTCCAGCCTCTCTGGCATAGGTGGTATATCTTACTGTTATCAGGCTAATTAACATTTATAAAGGGTCATCTGTTGACCAAGAACCCATTGCACTGTTATTATTTGCAGAGCAGAAAGACCATGCCTACTCTGAAAGACTAAAGAAGCTCTCTCATCCCTCCGCAAGGTTCCTCAACATGCATCTCCTTTCCAAGTCACTAAACATCTTAAATGCATGAATTTGGTATGGACCAAATGCAAGATTTTGGTACTGTAGGCCAGTCCTTACATTGCTAGTTATAACAAATTATTCTATCTTATCTTACAGTGTTTTACGCTTATATAATATACAAACATGATATGTGTACAGACATTTTAGTTTATGCATTTTTGGGCATGTCCACCATGTCTGAAGTCTTTGTATATTACAGGGATAATAACTGCAGTGATATAAAAAAGGATATTTTATGGAAGCAAAAGGAAAACCAGTCATGAATAGGGGAAAAGTAAGTGAAGAAATATTAGGTTTGGGTGATGAAATTGGAAGAGAAGAAGAAATGTAAGGGTATAGATATGGATCACTAGGTGCCAAAAACCGCTAGGGAGGAGTAACATTTAGAAGGTCCTATCAGCAATTTGAGATTAGCAGTGATTATGACTTTGGATATTATAGAGAGAAAATAGAAACAACAATCCTGACTATGGTGATCCGTATTCTGACCCATATTGCCTTGGTCAAAATATATATGACTAGAAAAATACGGATATGTGCAAAGAAGGGGTAGAGATAAAATGAAATAAGAATTAAAAAGAAGCAGGATATTTTAAAGCCATAAATGCAAAAGGACAATAGGAAAAAGAGAATCTAGTTGTGTCTTAAGAAAAAGAGTTTTGACACAAAAGACTTGTTATTGGAACAGGCAAAGTGACCATTTTACTTATATCTCAGGAAGCTGTATCTCAGGTACAGCTACTGAAAAATAGAAGTGTGGGATTTTTTCTCATTATATTTGGAAACATTAGAAGTTAGTGTCACTAATAAAGTGGCAAAAATTATACACAGGAACTATTCTATCACAGCCGACCTATAACAGAAACCCATAACAGAGAAACAGGTACCAGCAGAACTTTAAAAGGCAGATGTGACTTTAATTTGCTTTCAAAACCACGGTCATTGTCCCTTTAAATCATAAGCCAATTAGAAGTATTGTAGCACCATTACTAATTACATGCTGAGAGTGTAAATTTAAAATGGCAATTTCAATTTTCAGTTTTTGGGGAAGATGCAGGAAAATGAAATTGCATACTAATTAGTTCATGTGTGTCAGACACCTGAAAGATTAGGGGAAAAAAACTCTGCACTCATTACAAGTGAGTTGTAAGCAAAGCACTCAAACCTTTCATTTGCCAAGCTGCATATAAATAAAGAAATTAAATGACAAAGAAAATTGATAATGATGGAACAAGGCAAAAATAGCTACAGGCCTACATAATTACACTTTGGGGGACTTTACCCATTATACACAATTTCCTTTGGAACTTATCTAGCACTGGAAACTCTAAGAGGGTAATAGGTACTGCTTCAGGTTCATTGTGCTAAGTGTTCATTTACATTTCTGAAAAATGGAGTTTCTGATTTTGTAACTTCCGTAATCTCTGCCAAACATTCACATCATCTTCTGGACCAGCTGGTTACTCACTCAGACCACCATGGAAAAGGTCCTACATACAGAACCCTCACATTAGGATCTGAGAAGAAGCTGGTAACACCATAAAGTAAAAATTCAGAGTAGGCTGTTGTTAGAGGGAACGTTTCTCCCACAAGACCAGAAGGAAGGTAGCCAGAAACTTGCAGCCTTCCACAAGTTAAGTACCTTCCTGGCCATTACAGAAATTGTGTGAAAATAAAATACGGGATTTCTGCTTCTCCTCTCAGCAGAAACTGTTCACCTATAAGGGTCAGGCACTGTCTGAGTCTTAGAGTATATTTCACGCTTGAAGAAGAAGACAGGGCTCTGATGTAAAGAACTACTACATAGTGATTAAAGTGTGAAGTTGTAGAGGTCTGTATCTTTGACAAATAAAACAGGATTTCTGCAGAACACTATAAAGCAGTTTTCTTCTACAACTATAATCCCCCTGAAAAAACCTGTATTTTCTGTTCCCAGGTGTTTTAAGGAGAAAAGTCTTCAGAAAAGGAAAAAAAAGTCCTTTCAAGATTTAATCTTCTGTTTATAAATTACAAAGAATATTTTTGGTTTTGCTCTGAACTAAAAAGAAAACTAAAATGCTCCGCAAGTTTTGTGAAAATTATAGACCAAATTTTATTTTAAAAGAAAAATTAGAAGAAAAAGAAGGGAATCTAGGTGCTTAGTACACATTAATTATACCATTTAATTAGCTACTAGAAAGACCTTACATAACATGGCTGTCAAACAACCTGCATGAGAGTGGTGCTACCTAGATTAGGTCATTACCTCCAAAAAACAAGTTCAAACCTGATGCTATGGGCTGAGATTTGTAGACACATTTTCTCCATTGATCCAACCTTCCTTCCAGATAACAGAGAAGGGAAGATTTCCCTGGGAGCAAAGTCCAAGGCAGACATGATGCTGGTCTGGGTAGAAACCTGCACAGCTGCTTGACAGCTGCCTCCATGGTGGGTGGTAACTTTGCCAAGTGCAAATATGGAAGCAACAGATCATTAGCCATCCCCATCCAGTTCTTCTCCTAGTAAAGACATCTCTACCGGGTCAGTGCTAAATGATTTTGAATTTTTTCTCCAGCTACTTAATAAAGCCCACACTTTAAAGCAGCCCAAAAGCTCCTGTAACACTGGCTTTTTCATTACCCGTTAAAGCTACATTAGCTTTCTACTCCTGTGAAAATAATTCTGCACATGTTCCTTCATGTTATTCTTACAATTCTTTTTCCATGTATAAATTTTACAGATTTCCTAACCCTTCTGGTCTTTAAGGAAGAAAACTGACATAAGATGCATTGAAGGCCCTTTGTGTTTTCACTCTGCAACGAATAAGAAACAGGAACATTGATTTTATTTTTCAGAACTGACAAAACCCAGCACTCTCACCACACCAGTTTCAGAAAACTTCATCAAATGGTGTTTATGCCTGCTCTCCAAACAAGAAAAATAAGCAGTAATCCTGTAAGCTTTTTTACCGTGTATCTAGGAACTGCTCAGAAAAATCACAAATGGTAGTCCGTACAAAAACTTGAATATGTACAAAAATTATGCCATGTACACAAAGGCAGCTTCAAGAAGAGTGTGTCTGACACAGCTGAGGGACAGAAGGACAGCTCAGCTTAGTGCTGGTAGACAAGATGCTCCAGTACTATCTTTAGCTACTCCTGTGGTGGGTTCGCTGGGAAGGAAGCATCCTTTTCATGTGTTGACCATAGCATTAGTGCAAAAAGTCTCCCCATAGAGTATCTAACACCTCCTTTATTAACTAACAGCTGAAAATGCCAAAGCTTAGTTCAATTCGTATTATCATGAAAAGAAAACACCATAGAAGTAAAGAGCAACACAATCTTTGGACAATAATTATCTTCATTAAAATACACTCACAGGACTTCATATTCACTTCATGACTTTTACTGAAGTCATTTGCTGGGCACCGAGAAATCCAATCCACGATGAGGACACTGCCATTTGAATCATTCTAGCGCTACCATCCTTGAGTGGGAATGAAGACAGCCCCGTGGATGCGAATGAACTATCAGCTATATCAACCTTAATTAGAACAGTTGGTACTTTCAGCACGGTGCACACAAGACTGTGTGCCCTCAGCAGATCAGCAGGGAGGACAAACTGTTCTTGCAGGATCTGGTACAGCCAAAACCACATTAAAATGCTCTAGAATGATGCCCAAGGAAGGCTGCGAGCGTCAAAGACTCTCTACCTAGAGACATTTCTGCAAAATGGTACCAAGGACCTAATGAACTGATGTAATGTGTGGAAAGTATCTTCCTCGAAATGTGTCTTTATAAATTTGTTTCTACATTTAGAGCCACAATGGAACATTTGCATGTGTTTTTTGAATAAAAAGATTTGTGCATTTGTAAAATTAAGTTTATTACTGGTTTGCAACTAAATAGCCTAATAGATTAGGCTACATTTCTGACAGTGAATAAGAATCTAGCTGTTAGTTTACCACTTGTCTTCATCGGTTTCTTAAGTGACTCTGGCAATTGAATCAAGGAGATTTTTTTTCTCCTCAGCTCCATCTGTTACCTGAATCCATGGCCATCTGTCATTTTCTGCAGCAGTCCAAGCATTCACAAGACCCTTCTTATTAAGTCGTGCGTAGTATGGATACCATTTCTGGAGCCCAAAAAGAGCTCGATGAGTGGACGATGCAGTAATTTGTTGGTTCGTCACAATTCCTCCTTCTATTCCTAGTGGGCCTGAGCATCCTGCAAATGGGAACAAGAAAGGAAATTTATACAATGGGAACGATCAACTCTTCTGAGTCCCAGGTTGCTGTAGTTAGAAATAGCATACAAATAGCTCCAAAATGTCATGTCAAATACCTTATTAGAAGAGATTTAGAGCATATGAGCAGCACCTTCTTTTTGTGGAAATGGAAAAAGAAGAGGTACAAAAATATTGCTTGTAAATAACTATTCCCATTGCAAAATTAATGAAATAGATTAAGTTTTCAATTTGTTTTAGTTTGTTCTATCTGAAGAGTTGTGGGTTTGGGTTTTACAGATACAATGAAAGAGAATGATCCTTAGATTCAAATGTTGAAATAATTGCTGAAAGCAAATTTAAAATTCTGTAAATACTGCAAAGTTCCATATTGCTGCTCTTACCACAGAGGTTAGCATGTAGCCAATTAGCTATGAACTGATATTGTAGCTATCTTTAGAATATTAAACTAGACACATGATATTGTTCAGTTACGTTAAAAACAGTTAAATGTCTTACATATTTAATCAGAGCCACAAGATATGTATTTAACTGTAATGTTCAAGTGTTCATAATTTTATGTGTTGTATTTATCATTAAATTACCTGAAATACTTGTAGATGTAATCTTTTTAAAGTCCAGTTATTTCTGCACACATTGTTCCCTGAAGCCACTCCATTTGGGTACAGAAACAGGAGCGCTCAGTTATTGCAGCAATCCAGAGGAAGCTTTGAAAATTCATTATATACAAATGACTGGCATTCTATCTGCTATTAAATATCCCCAGGTATCGAGTAAACAAGATTTTTTTTTCAACTCAGTTCTGATGCAGAGTATAAAGAGAAGCTAATTGCAGGAACTACTGTAGCAGTGATCTTGCTCAATTGCTCAAAAGATCTTCTGCTTTGTGGGTGAACTGCTATTCAGGAACTTCGGATAGAACAGGACAGATGTTTTACTTACACTTGA
The DNA here is from genome assembly GCF_000710305.1 of Buceros rhinoceros silvestris. NCBI lineage: Eukaryota > Metazoa > Chordata > Aves > Bucerotiformes > Bucerotidae > Buceros > Buceros rhinoceros. Next base: position 11,644 of record NW_010421638.1, on the reverse strand, counting down.
GGTTTTCTCAGAAGCCTGGCAGAGTTTCACCTCAAGCAGTACCCAGGAAAGAACTCTGAAATGGTACTGCTATGAAATTCTTATACCACATTGGCAGAAAGTCACAAATAATAAAATTCCCCATTAATTTAAAGGTACAGAGAAGAAAAAGTGACCACTGCAATCTGCTCCTCTTGGCAGAAGCTGAGGCAGGGTGACAGTGCTGTGAGTCACTGGCAATATAATCCCCAGGTATTGTGTGTCACTGATAATGGAGACAAATATAAACAAAACTGCAGTTTTAAGTTGACTATGGAGCAAAAGCCTTGAACAAGAATGACTGCACAAAATATAAAATGCATCTCTCTCCTGCTGCTGTGCCAGGAGAAAATAATTTCTTTATCACCAGCATAGGCACACTATAGAATGTATTCAGAAAACCTTTGTAAGTTGGAAAAGTGTAATTTTTCATTGTGATATCAGGCATTACTTAAAAATTGAAAGACTTGTTCAACTCTTAGCTCTCTTTCTGAAATCTTTCCATCTTATCAGAACAAATTCATTTTGCATATAAACTGCCATATTTACTTGTAAGTCAGAGGTAAACTGCTCTACTTTCCTACAAATATTTTCTGCAGTTTCTTGTATTTACTTATCAAAACATCATTTCATAATAGAAAAGAAAGTGCACACAGATGTACCCACATGTATGTGTGACTCACAAACACACACAAGTGCATTCAGGACTGATTCCAGCTTACCATGAAATTAACCACCCAAACAGCTGGTATCTTAGATTGAAAATTATTTAAAAATGGAGATGTAAGAAAACAGAAGAGAGGTTTGCAAGAGGAGCTTTAAAAGGAGGCATGGCAGATGTTTTAGTATGGATGTGGAGCATACAGCAGTATCCTGTCTCCTCTTGGTGAAGAGCACAGGGATGAGGACTGTGCCAGCACTGCTGGCATTATTCACTGACCTAACATGAAAATTGTGTGCATGAGGACAGGACCCCAGCACGTATCAGAGCCAGTTTTTAGTGGCTCCAAAATAATGGTATTTGGCTTTAGTAGACAATTGTCAAAAGAAGAATATGTATTCGATGCCAAGACTCTTGATCTTCTCTAAACATCCCAGCTTTGGCATACTTGGAAGAGATGTGCACGTCCTTTTTGCTTATCAGCCTCTGTTTAAGGTGTAGAACTTTGTGGAAAGTTTTGATTTGAAGACATGTTAGGTCTCATACTTGCAATGCATTACACAGTAGTTGAATTATGTGCAAATTACTTAAAAGAAAAAGGTGAATTTTTCCTGTTAAATTGAAGGCAGCTAAAATACCAAGTACCACACTTCTCTACTTTGTCAGCTATGATCATATATGATCAGAAGTGTCTACGCTCCTTAGCTTTAGAAGTATAACTCCTGAAATCCAAAGCAAATCTCTGCTGTCAAGGAACAGGTACTTCATTGTATGGCCTTATTTTAATTGCAGTTCCAATCTTGGTTTGTCATGTTTGTCAGTCTTTCAATGTGAAAAATTTACCACTCCTAAAAATTAGAACTACCACATTAGAGACACTTTCTGCTTTGGTGTTCAGTTCATGCATAACAACATGAGAAGAGTAGGAAATATGAAACTGGATAATAATTTCTAAACAATATTAGCCTTACAACATAATATATTTGTACACACCGCTAAGATCTGTCTTTAGAGGACCAATAAGCTAAAGTTTAATCCTGCTCAAGACCTGCCTGCAGGTCCAAACCACAAGACTTGCAATGCAGTCCAACTCAGACCATAGCAGGGCTGATGAATTGAGCAATTTCCTCAGTACAGGCCTGGCAGAAGAGCCTTGAGGAAGCCCACCCAAGGTTATCTTGTTCTGAGACATAAGATACTTCCAAATGCATCATGAGGGGGCTCTTTTGAATCATAGAATAATTAAGGTTAGAAAAGACCTATAAGATCCTTGAGCTCAACCATAAACCCAGCACTACAACGTAATGGATAAACCATGTCACTGAGTGCTCCCTCTACACATCTTTTAAATACCTCTAGGGACCATGACTCCACCACCTCCCTGGGCAGCCAGTGCCAGTGCTTGACGACTCTTGTGGTAAAGAGATCTTCACAATGTCCAATCTAAACAGTTCCTGGAGCAACTTGAGGCCGTTTCCTCTCGTCCTATCACTTGTTACTTGGAAGAAGAGACTGACCCCCACCTCGCCACAACCTCCTTTCAGGGAATTGTAGCGAGTGAGGTCTCCCCTGACCCTGCTTTCCTCCAGGTTGAACAACTCCAGCTCCCTCAGTTGCTCCTCACAGGACATATGCTCTAGACCCTTCATCAGCTTCATTGATATTCTTTCAGTTATCTTACCCTGAACCTGACCACATTGATTCTAAACATCTGTTTCATAACCAAGCCAATCTGTACTTCAAGATATTTTTAAAACTCTTCAGTCTGTTTTAATAATGCTAAGCAATTTTCTAAATTACTAGAACATTTTGCTATCTTTCTGATTTACTGAAACAGCCAAGACTTCAGCAGAGTTTTTGCTAGGATTCTCTAAGTAAGCTCCTTCCACTGTTAAAACTGCACATTTACCCACCTCTTAGATCATTATTTGTAATCAGACATTAATCTACAAGAAAACCTTTCAATTTACTTTATCAGTTGAAATAGTTAAACACATTTTTGGATACTCAAATACCACACAGAAAATGGACTTTCCTTAGCCATATGCCCATTAATTTCTTCCAAATGCTCCAACAGATTCGTAAGTCATGCTTTCCCCTTACAAAAACTCTAATGTGGCTATTACTCTCTAAATTCATCAGAAATTTACTCAGCTGGATGACCTACCTGTGGTTCCATCAAACATATCAGTAAAGGGTTGGTTACAGACTAGCTTCTGGACAAGATACTCAATTTGAGACACAAACAATTCTTTCCTTCAAGTTAAGATATCAATTATTTTTTTTAGTGCTTAAAGGCTGTGACATGCCATTGACTACCAACAATGAAGAAAACAAGAAAATGCAGCTTTTGAAGATTGTTTGTCTTTTAAATAAAATTGAAATACATATTTTACAGAACAAGTACAAGATGTATTATGTTTTGTTGTTACGCATCTGCTTCTATTAAATCCACAGTTCATTTAACAAAAATCCTGACAGCTTGGAAAACTGCAGTCTCCAAGGAAGCAAGAATATCACTACAGTGATTGTACAATTCAGTCTGGTCAATGTCAGTCATTACATAGAAATCCATTTTTATTAGTTAATGCTGACACTCTGGGGTATGACAATCAGCTTGATGCAAGAAAGTAAAAGGAAAATAAAAGCAATTAAAAAGCTGCTCGACAGGTTCATGATTCACAAGGAAGATTTTGTCATCTGGAGCTGTTATTTTTAGTGACGTTAAATAACAAAATACTAACTCAAGCAATATTGGTTTTTTAAATCCTACAGTGACAACTCATATGCACTAAATAAAACCCTATTGATGCTTCTCTTGTTCTCATCAAACAGAAATCTGCCCACACTTCCCCATTGTCCATGAAGATGACAGAATGCAAAGGTGTACCAATAGCTACATGACTGTGAATGGATCCAGGAAAGGATGGGAAAAGTCAACAACACAAGAAAAGTAAAAGATTTGGTTCTCCTAAGAATCCCGATCAACCCACATGAAGATGCCACGGTTATAAAACTGCCTTGAAGGCTTCTTTTACAATCTCAGACTTAACTAGATTTGAAATGCTATGTACTATTTTGCACCACAAAGCAAATTGTAAGTTCTGCATTTCCACCCTTATCTCTTACAACAATAAATTCCTCCAGCTGAACAAAAATACTTGTGCAAAAGGAAACAGAAGATGGCACTTAGTTTGTGCTGGCTTACACTGATATCTCTTCAGAGGTAAATTAGAATAGGGAAATATGACACTGATTCACCTCTTAATAGGGGAGAGACAAACCATTTTAAGACAAAGAATTACTACAGTAGGAGATAATAAAAAGAACAGACTGAGTAAACAGTTTGAGTAAACATTTATGTCAGTCCACAAATTAACCAAAACCTCCAAAAGGTTTAAAAGTTGCTTGAAATTGTGCGGATTATGCCTCTGTAAACAGAAGAATAGAAGTTCTTGTTAGTGATGATGAAACATACCTCATTTTGCAGCGTAAGCATATAGTTTTCATTTCCTCCGTTTGTCACTAGCTAACGTCATCAAAACAAACACGCAAAATTGAATGTGTGCAGAAAACAAATCTCCTTTAGAAATCTGCAATCCTGTCTCTCTCCAAGCACCTTACTTTCTGGAATGAGGTTATCATAGCAAGCTAATTCTGCTGAACACACATAGCACGCTAATTCTGCTGAACACAACCCCTGACAATGGGATTACAGACGACCTCTGATACCGCAGTAATTAATGCTGATACATGCATAATCTCTCCAAAATGCAGTCTCCGATTTCTTCCTATTCCTCCTGACACCTGCACCTCCTTGCCCAGTTTGTTCTGTGGAGGAGATCTCTCTTCAGATTTGTTTTTACAGGAGCTGGTTAGGTGCATATGGACAATCATTTAGCAGTCTGCTATTAAAGCGTCCATCCAAATGCAATGTATGAAGCGATGTTCCTCTAGGCCTTGTTTTTTCATAATCATGAATAAAAATACTAAAATCCTCCCTCTTTATAAACATTATGTAAAGTACTTTTGCGGAGCGGTGGCTGGGAGTCACTGCTCGCTTCCTACTAGAATTGTCAGTGGACCCTCATGGTTTTAGTGACACTACTGTCCCCAACTGTCAACTTCACCATTGCACAGTGGATTACAGATGGCCTTTGATATTGCTGTAATTAATGCTGACACATGCGTAAGTGTTCCACCAAGCAATCTAGGCTTCAGCCTCCTATTTCTCCTTGTTCCTTCACACTGAGACACTCCTCCGATGATCATTCAGAGGGACTTTCTACACTGAGCAAGTCTGCAGAAACTACCAGCACAGCACAAGAGCATGTGGAGGTAACATCTCAGACACTGAGTGCAGATCAGGTCTTTTTTACACAGTGTTGTGTCTGAAATGGAGAGTCGTCACTCAGGACTAATTTGTTCGGTTCTAGTTTGGCAATTTCTCCATCCTGCTCTTTCAGTAGAATGGACAGGATTGTAAATTTGCTACAAAAAGCACAGGGGTTAATGTCTGAGGAACTGCAGCATACAGCTCAGTTGAAGAGGGGACATATCCTACAGGAATAAAATTAAAGGAAGATACAACTTCTGATTTAGGAAATTCCTAAGCTGAAGACTGCTGGTAGCTGAGAAAATACAGTGAGAGAACCATCACTTAGTTCTTGTCCCGTTTCTCGCACTCATTCATTAAGCATTCTATTCAGATCACTGTACAAGCACGACTATTGGACTGTCATCAGACCAAGCATGGTTATTCCTATGCTCAAAAAGAAGGGTATATCTAAAATCTCATACCTGCAAAGCTGTGGTCAGAAAAATAACTTATTTAGCATTGCTCCAGGAAATGATTGTTGCTGCCATGTTTGTGCTGAACTTCATCTCAGTAATGTTATTGACAGCACTCTGGCATAGATTCAGAATGTTTTTAATGGAACTGGCCTGGGAAGAGGACTTCCAGAATGAAGGCACGTTGTTTGTGGACTCCTATCAGAGAAAAGCACGGCTTCAAATGATCTGGAAAAGTATCCCAAGACACGTCAGCTACATTACAGCCACGCCATTCCTGAGAAATGTTTTCTGAATCCCTTTTTCAAATGCTCCAGTAATGAACATTCAACAATCCCATTTGGTGTTTGATTGAAGTCCAACTCGAATCTTTCTTATTCCATTAATTATTTCTTCTCCTGATTCTATGAATGTGACAACAGCGTCCTCTTCTCAAAATAGGATTTAGTGTATCTGTCTCTTCTCCTACTCTCCTTTCCACCTGGGGATACCAAATAATCGCAATTTACACCAAGCACACTGCATAGCACGAAGTGTGAAGGAGCACAGCTGTCCTTGCTGTACAGGTTATTGGACTAACAGGAGACACAACCCAAAACCTAGGCGAGAGTTTAGAACCCAGAAAAATGGTCGGCTGAACCATGACTGTGACGCACCATATGGCCAATTTACTGCCACAGCAGAAAACTACTGTCACTCCAGGGTGATTTCAGAGGAGAAGCACCACTCTCTAACAACCAAATAGAAAATGCTTTCCCTGAGTTTATACCACTATTCAAGTTACAGCATTCAACAATTTACTGATGCACATTACCTTTATTTTATCTTGTTCTCAAGCAGCAATTATGAATTTTTTTAAAAAAAGATTTAATTATATTGCAGTAAGGAGTTTAGTTTCTCAAACTCCTCTGCTGAGCTCTCATATAGAAACACATTAATCTTTATGTGAAAAATGATTTTTACATTTCAAGGTCGCACTGTGAAAAATAGCATTTCTACCATGTTTGAGTCGTGACATTAAGCAGTTTTACATAATCTTAGCCACCTAAACACTACTAAAATTGATCGGAATAAAACAGAAATTATGGAGTAACGCTAAAAAAAAACTTATCACAAGAATTAACCTACATTCATATTACAGAAGTTGAATTCATAGGAGCTTTCAAGTCACAATATAAAATAATTACCATGTGATAGTACTTATACACTTCAGCAATAACAGACACAGAAGCCATAGCCCCTAACTGCCGCATAGCAGTAATTCATTATTCTCTTAGGTTGCAATGACATGAAAAGATATTTGATTCCAAGTTCTATGTACCAATCCCAAGAGTTTTTGGTGGATCTGGACTTGGCCAGCTGCGGGTGGATGATATTTGTACAGCTGTAGATCTATTAATTACCTCCTCTACTTCTAGCTGTTTTAAGTGGCTGTGGCACAAGGGAGAGCCAATTAACAATTTAAGCATAACTTAGGCATGTAAAAATGAAATTGGGAACCCAACCGGATTTTAAAATAATCTTTTTTATTTGCTGCTGCAGGACCCTGTGCAATCTACACACTCCTCTGCTCTTTGGGTATTGATAGAAATACTTCCTCAAAGAATACATGAAAAGTCAGCAGTTTACAGCTATGTTAGGAAATTTGCTAATGAGATACAATTTTTTGTGGAACTTTAGCCTGATTTCAGGATAGCTACCGACAGCTTCTTTCAGAGTTCCTTGGTTTTATTTATTTACATTCATCTGTCTTTACTGACATACAGTTTGTTGGGGTTTTTTTGTTGTTGTTGCAATGTGGGGTTTTTTTTTTTTGTTTGTTTGTTTTTGTTCTGGGTTTTTTTTTGCCTATTGAGCATGCAACACAGACAAAAACCTGACCTATGTGGCAAATGCTTTATATCACAGTATATCCTCTCCTCTCTCCAAGTTCACTCCAAAAGACATGATCTTTTCTGGCATGGGGCAAGACTTTCCCTAAAAATCCTAGTAATTTTTAAGTAGAGTGGATGAATATATCTTAAACAGGTGATATTACAGTTTCCAGGACTGTCAGCTTTCCCAGGGAAAAAAAAGTGTAAACTAAAGAATGTTCATCCCAGTGCTGCCAAATGGGGTTCACCACTTGGAAAGCTCATCTTCTGCCTCTCAACTGGAGTGACTTGCTGACACAAACACACTCACAGTCGTGCTGTCTGGTGGTGGGAATGCTAATTTCAGAGGTGCTAACTGAACGGGAAATGTCACTGATTTCCTTTGTAACTTTTGTTCTATCAGAAGATGTGAAATTCCTGGATTTTGACCAGCTGACTATTTTGAAGCTCTGCATGATTCTCTGAATTAGTTACAGGAACAAGATGCTAATACTACTTTTTTTTTTTTTTTTTAACGTGCTAACCAGCTATTGATAATTTGAGCGCAGCTGCTGGCTATTTTGAAGCTCTTCATGATTCTCTGAATTAGTTTCAGGAACAAGATGCTAATACTTCTTTTTTTTTTTTTTTTTTTAACGTGCTAACCAGCTATTGATAATTTGAGCGCAGCTCACGACACATGTAGCTGTGTGCTTAATGATTGCTTCTTCTCAAAATCTGCCTGTTTCAAAGGCAACTTTGAAACAAACAAACAAACAAATCCAAACCTTCTCTTGGAAGTAAAACTGGAAAGACAAGATATAGTTACACTGAAAGACAATCTGCATTTTTCTAGCAGGTCTACAATGGAAATC
>NW_010421638.1:0-3251 GCF_000710305.1 Buceros rhinoceros silvestris | reverse complement strand
CTGCAAGCCAGCTTGACAATGAGAATGTTCATTTGTCAGGAGAAGAGTATAAGCTTTTCAAGTGGCAAATCTCATTTTCCTGCCTAGAGACACCCTTTCTGTCTTTGTAGTCTGTGGATTGTTTTTTGGTTTTTTTGTTTTGTTTTTTTTTTTCCCATAAGAACAGCAGCTATTCCTAAGAATGACAATATTACTCGTTACAAGATGTATTCATTGAAATTGTTTAAGAACTACTAGTGGCACTAATATGAATTCTACATTACAATGGAAAACATGTTCTTCAGACAGAAGTAAAAAGATGGCAATGTCCTACTGCTGAATCACTGCTGAAGTGATATGCTAAATATGAGCTATAACCACAGCACCAAATACAAAATGCATGTAAATGACTGTTATTTAAATCTGACTACACAAAAACAGCAGTTCTTATGGTTTCTAAGCTGTTTCCATCTTCCTCTACAACACATGTAACTTTTTAATAACTGGAAATTCAGATAGCAACATTTCTATCTTGTTCCTAGAAGCCATTTGATGTAGGTATCACCTTACACTCATGTAAATCGGCTCTACGGATCGAGGTTGAAGTCCTATTAAAAATGCACAATTAATTTAGAAGTCACAGACTTTTATTAGGGTTGAAAAGAATTCAGAATGAAGATGCAGAAAGTTATCTTTGTATATGCACAGTAAAAGAAATCTTACATTGCTACAATGGTGTAGTAAAATGAGATGTTGTATTTGTGACTCTGTGGTGTATTTTAAACATAAATGTGTACACATGCTATTTTTTATATGCCCTTTTTTTCCTTATCAACATCTTTCTTCACCATAAAAATTACATTATTCCAAAGTGTTTATATTAAGAAACAGCTAACCAAACGAAGCAAACATAAGGGATGCAATCCTCATGATGCAGCTTCAGCCATCTAGAAGTTACGTATCTACCACGAACTAGTTGCTTAGGTTCTTTCTGTCATCTGTGGGAAGAAACAGGCAAGTCTAAACCACGATTTCCAATATTCCGTTATCTACTAAGAAAGTGTTTAAGACAGATGTAATATCTTTTCTGTATCTACTAATCAAGGAACAAACATAGGGCACTATCTTCAATCTGGTGCCTAGATGTATGAAGTTAAGAATTAAGTGAAATGAATGCAATTAGTTTTAAAAACATTGAAACGACTTTAAAAATATATGATGATGTATTTTTTTTACAAAGCTAGATTTACTAGACAGTTAACATACTTGGGCTTTATGGAAAAAAGTCTTTTAAAAACAGATGCCAAGGAAAAGATGAGCATAACAGAAAACAAATGACTTTCCAGACTTTGATTTTTCTTTTGAAAAAGATAATAATGAAGAAGTTTTTGAGACTTTCGAATTCGAATTACCAAGTGATTCAACCACATAAAACCTCAGGAAGCTATTTGCCATAGAAATACCATTCTGTCCTCATAGAATCCTCATTATGTCGGTATTATATCTAATGCCACTAGCGTTGAATCCCAGGGGTCAATAGAGGAGCCAACACTGTTCAATGTCTTCATTAATGACCCAGACACTGGGACAGAGCAAACCCTCAGCAAGTTGGCAGATGATATCAAACTGGGAGGAGTGGCTGATACACCAAATGGGTGTGCTGCCATCTAAAGGGACCTCAACAGGCTGGGGAAATGGGCTGAAGAGGAGCCTCGTGAAATTCAAAAAGTGGAAGCGCAAAGTCCTGCTTCTGGGAAGGAACAGTCTCATGCACCAGTACATGCTGGGGGCCAACCAGCTGGATAGCAGTATAGCAGAAAAGGACCTGAGAGTCCTGATGGACGAGTTGACTATAAGACAGCATGGCAGAGAAGGCCAACAGCCTCCTGAGCTGCATCAGGCCGAGTGCTGAGAGCAGATCAAGGCAATGACAAAATCCAGTCAGCAGCCAGTCACCAGTGGTGTCCCCCAGGGCTCAGTGTTGGGGCCTGTCCTCTTCAACATCTTTATCAATGATCAGGATGAGGGGATTGAGTGCACGCTCTATAAGTTTGCAGATGACACCAAGCTGGGTGGTGTGTTGATCTGCTTGAAGGTCAGGAGGATCCACAGAGGGATCAGGACAGGCTGGATCGATGGGCGAAGGCCAATGGTACATGGTTTAACAAGGCCAAGTGCCAGGTTCTGCACTTGGGTCACAACCACCCCCTGCAATGCTACAGGCCTGGGGAAGAGTAGCTGGAAACTGCCCATCAGAAAAGGACCTGGGGGTGATGGTTGACAGCCAGCAGTGTGCCCAGGTGGCCAAGAAGGCCAATGGCATCCTGGCTTGTACTGGAAATACTGTGGCCAGCAGGAGGAGGAAGTGCTGTACTCAGCACTGGCGAGGCCACACCTTGAGTACTGTGTCCAGTTTTGGGCTCCCCAGTATAAGAAAGACACTGAGGTGCTGGAGTTCTGTGGTGTCCAGAGAAGGGCAGTGAAGAGGATTTAGGATCTAGAGAACAAGTCCTGTAAGATGCAGCTGGGGAATTGGGATTGTTTAGCCTGGAGAAAAGAAAACTCAAGAGAGACCTCATTACCCTCTACTGCTTCCTGAAAGGAAGTTGTAGGGAGGTGGGTGTCAGTCTCTTCTGCCAAGTAACAAGTGACAGGACAAGAGGAAATGGCCTCAAGTTGTGCCAGGGGAGATTTAGGTTCGATATTAGGAAAAAAAAATCCTTTACAGAAAGGGTGGTAAAGCACTGGAACAGTCTGCCCAGGTGGTGGTGGAGTCCCCATCCCTTGCAGTATTTAAAAGACATGTAGAATGTGATGCCGAAGGACATGGTTTAGGGACCCTTGCAGTGCAGGGTGAGTGGTAGGACTTGATGATCTTAAAGGCTCTTCCAACTAAAATAATTCTGGATTCTATGATCCTTCCCCTCTGTTCCACACTGGGGAGACACATCTAGGATGCTGAGTTCAGTGCTGTGCTCTCCAATATTAAAAGGAACATGGACTTACTGGAAAGTCCAGCACAGGGCCATGATGGCTAAGGGACTGGAGCTTCTGACCTACAAGGAGATGCTGAGAGAGCTGGGACTGCGTACCCTGCAGAAAAGCAGACTCGGAGAGATTGCATCTCCCTGGGGGAGATGAATACAAAGAGTCAGACTATCCTCAGTAGATCCCACTGGCAGAACAAGAGACAGTGGGAACAAATTAAAACACAGGAAATTAACCTGAAGATGTGAAAAGTTTTGGATTCAGTTTTATTTGGGGGGGGGGCG
>NW_010421637.1:1791-4051 GCF_000710305.1 Buceros rhinoceros silvestris | reverse complement strand
CCAAGATCTCTGCTGGATTCCCCAGAGAGAAGGTCCAGGGGACACCCAGCGTTCCTGTGCACCGTGATCTTTTCCCTGGGCACTTCAAAGACGTGGGTGTTGGCCACAGGTTGCCAGCCCTGACCGTGGCTATGTGATTCCTCCCACACAAGAGCAGGGAAAGGTCACCGAAAAGGGCTCTGGGAGCTGATCCATCACTCCACCGGACGTACCCCCTTGGGATCAGCCCCTCCAGCATCACCCACAAATCACTGCCCGCTCCCCCGTCCTAGTAGCAAACACAGAAGCCAGGAACCCGGTTTCCCACATCACGCTATGGCCAGGTGCGGGGCTCGGACACGGCCACCACAACAGCCACTGCGGGCTGACGGACACAGGTCTTGTCAAGCTGTCTTGGTATCTTCTCCATGAGACCTCCAACCTGGGAGATGAATGAAAGCTTCAAAACAATAATACAAACCCCACAAGGGACTGAAACCAGAACGGTACCAAAACTGGCTAACGCTCAGGAAATCCACTGAGAAATAAAAAAATGGCAAATAGGGAATGCACCATGTGAGAGACCCTGGAAGGAGAAAGCTGGGGAGAAAATGTCAAATGTCAGTGAGGGTAAGGAACAGCCAGATAAATAAGCTGCGAACTGCATATTCAGTGTCAAAAGAGAAACGACGGGCCATCACTAGCCATGGCAACGACCAAGGGGGTGGGGGATGGGGCTGACGAGCTGATAACAGAAATCCATCGGGCTGAGGCAGCGCTGCTGCGCCTGGGCCCACGATAAGCTGCTTTCCTGGTGAATTTGGGTACCTGCAGCCAGAACCGTGGACCTCAGCAGTGCAGCCGGCAGGCAGAGCTCCCTGAGCTGCCCCGCGTCAAGCTCCTGCTCCAGGGAAGGGCCACCTGGACATGTTACCCGAGCAGGAGCAGCAGAGTTTCCCTCTCTTTGGTAACCTCTCACAGCTGTCACTGGGTGCTGGTTTTCTCCTCCCTACTGTGAACCTTCAACCCTCTGCAAGAACCCTCTGTGAAGCCATTCTGGGACTGGAGAGGAAAGGGATGGTGTGTGCTTTGCTTCCTCCACCACCTGTTCTGCAAGTACAAGGTGAGATGAGTTGGGCTGGAGAGAAGTGAGCCCTAGGAAGGGAAACTTGGAAATCCTGACAGCCGGAGCCTGCTTCAGGAACTTCAGGAAGAGATAAAAGAGGCCACCAGAGCACACCTGCAGGATAGTAGAATCACAGACTGGTTTGTGTTGAAGGGACCTTCAAAGCTCACCCAGTGCAACCCCCTGCAGGGAGTAGGGACATCTGCACCCAGAGCAGGGGGCTCAGAGACCCAAGGGCCAAATGACCTGGGATGGGGCCAGGGATGGGGCTGCTCCCACCTCTCGGGGCAACCTGGGCCAGGGTGTGGGTCCAGGGATGGGTGTGCTCCCACCTCTCGGGGCAACCTGGGCCAGGGTGTCACCACCCTCAGGGTAAAAAATTTCTCCCTTTCCCAGTTGAACCCATCACCCCTCGTCCTGTCCCCACAGCCCCTGCTCAGCAGGCCCTCCCCAGCTTTTTGACTCCCCCTTTGAAGCACTGACAGGCCATACTAAGGTCTCCCCAGAGCCTTCTCTGCTCCAGGGGAACCTTCCCAGCTCTCTCAGCATGTCCTCGCAGAGGGGCTCCTCTCCTAAGGAGATGCCCAGAACCTCTCTGCCAGGCAGCCTTGTTCTCCTGCCAGGTATAGGGAGCTGCTGCAGCAGGGCACTGCCGTGCTCCCTTCACCCCTTCCTTCCCACGGTGCCAACGCCCAGCAGCAGCGTCCCTCAACGCCCCACACAGAAAACGCTCCCTGCTGCACCAGCCGGGATGATGTGTGTTGCTGGAGATGCTGCAGCCCTTCTCATCCAAAGCAGAACCTGCTCCTGAGCCTGTTAGCTGATGGGCACCGCACACAGGTGTAACAAAATGCTTTATTTACATTTAAAAATGTAGAAAGAAAAAACAAGATGCCAATGACAAAATAATCCGACTGCCGAGAGCGTGGATCTGGGTGGCAGGGAGGACTGGGGCGGTGGGGGAACTGGCTGGAGCTGGAACGGCACGGAGCCAGCCCAGGCCTGACCACAGTGAAGGAACTCTGCAAGGAAGAAAGAGGTCTGCGCTGCTGGACAGCCACTGCCAGCTCCCCCCGCAGCAGCAGGACCCTGCTGTGACGCTGGGTGCTCTACACCCGTTTTAAGTGGGAGCCACTCGCCATGTGCAATAGCCAC
>NW_010421637.1:1103-1770 GCF_000710305.1 Buceros rhinoceros silvestris | reverse complement strand
GCCGCAGCGCCTGTTTCTCCAGGCTCATTTTAAAGGACCTTGGCAAGTGCCTGATGTAGCTGTCCCAGGCTGGGCAGGACAAACGTTGCTCCTGTCCACAGGCAGCAGAAAGGCCGCTCCCAAGCCCTGGCTGGGAAGGAGGTGAGGTGGCACCAGCCTTGTACCTAGGAATGAAAAGCTTCCAGGCTCCAGCTGGACATTGGCCATGTTCTCCACACAGCAATGACCAACAAGGCCAGGCCTGAGGACAACCCTAAAGGGGACCCAGCCTATCTGCAAGAAAACCTGTTCATAAGGTTGTCCCAATCTTCCGTGTACCTAGGAATGAAAAGCTTCCAGGCTCCAGCTGGACATTGGCCATGTTCTCCACACAGCAATGACCAACAAGGCCAGGCCTGAGGACAACCCTAAAGGGGACCCAGCCTATCTGCAAGAAAACCTGTTCATAAGGTTGTCCCAATCTTCCGAAGCCTCTAAATGCCACCAGAAGCACCAGGGAAATGAATGATCACATCCCCTGTTGTCCCTTCATCAAACCAGAGGAGCTCTCAAGAGCCTCAAGTGCTGCAGACCTGAAAGACTTTTTTATGGCAGTGGGGCCATGTCTTCGTGGGCAATTCCCAATGTCTTTGGAAAGCCTTTAACGGGAGGTCAAAAACGGTGGGGA
>NW_010421637.1:581-922 GCF_000710305.1 Buceros rhinoceros silvestris | reverse complement strand
TAAACTGGAAAAAGCAGCAAAAGGCTGAGACAGCAGAGTTTTGACAGGCTGCAGCCCGGCACTCCGAGCTCTGGACAGATTGGTTTAAATGATGGTGTTTCTTATGCCGAAGTGGGTGGACAAATGGAAACAGAACACTCTGCGTTAGCCTGAGCTCAGGGAAACCTCTCCCTTCGGGCAAGGACAGGGATAGTGTCTCGAGCTGAAGCAGGACCACGTACCACGGGAGTCCCTGGGCCCTGCAGCGGTGGCAGCCCCAGGGCTGTACTGAGCAAGGAGCCTCAAGTCCTCTCCTCCTCCTCCTCTTCTTTTCTCCATCCCTCCCCGCCCCACACATGGCT
>NW_010421637.1:0-408 GCF_000710305.1 Buceros rhinoceros silvestris | reverse complement strand
CATACCCCCGCCCAAGACAGAGCTCCCGCAACCCCGCCTTCCCCTGGGCTGCAGCTGCAAAATCTCACCCCTCGATTAAGATCCCTCACTGCCTTTGCTGTCAGTGTGGCTCAGAGGGAAGCCAGTTCAGGGAGTTCAGCTGGCAAAACCCTAACACTGTCAGAGGAGTGTTTTCTGGAGTTTCACCGAGCTGAGTCAGCTCTCTGCAGGCACAAATGACTGTGAAAATGAGTCAGGAGGAAAGGAAGGGGCAGCCCAGGGTTCAGTTGCGCTGGATGCCTGCGAGGACTGAGACTTACCACACTTCTGTTCCATCACTTTACATTTCCCCGCACTGAGAGATCACCACTGGCAGCTTGGGTTTGTTATTTGGACCTGTGGGCACATTCTGGGGACAAACAAATAACG
>NW_010421636.1:35966-88627 GCF_000710305.1 Buceros rhinoceros silvestris | reverse complement strand
TTTTTTTTATATATATATATATAAAATTGGTAACATATTTCTGTATGTCAAGACCAAAATCAGAGTCATCCAACCAACTGCTTGTCCCTTTCTTCCAATGTATGTTAGTTCATCTAATAACAGCTACCCCCCTTCCCCATCCGAGTTCTTCTGTACTTCTCTGAACAGCATGGTTAAAACGTGCTACTGCTGTTTCCTTTGTACCAGTATTTTATTTAAAAAGAACAGCCTGTAAAAAGCACTAATTGGCTAAAAATTTGCTCGCACAATCCGTTAATTGGCTGTTATGGCCATTCTCTGTATTTGTATGACATAATGCTTGGGGTCCTTTGGTGTCATTAGGAATTAAAAACTGAAAGGGTGAAGCATGTAAAGTACCATAATCAGAGATAAATCGTTACCACCATTTCCTTCTATGTAATGTCAAAAAGAAAATAACAGAAAAAAAAAAGAGGGGAAAAAGCATGATTTATTTAAAAACCACACAGGAATAAGATAGAGAAGTGAATCATTCTAAAAACAAATGGAAATGCTTCTTGGAAAATGAAACACTCCGCGTGTATTTGAAATCTGATTGTTTGAAAGAAGAAGCAGCCTGTATTCAACAAATGTTTTTCCACAAAGCCGTGGTGAGTCTCCTGGAACATGATATGAAATAGCAGGGCAGCTATTAAAGATTGATAAATTGCTGTAAGTACACTTTTTTATTTGAGAGTTTGGCTTTATTCCTCCTTGTAAATGTCTCCTAGAAAAATCACTGCAGAATAAGAAGTAGTTTATATCTGATTCTTATAAACTAGAATGCAGAATGAAGACTTTTGGTCCAACTTTTAAGTAGCCTCCATATGGAAATCTTCCTTTCATGTTTTTCTCTAGTTTTTGCTGAAAAATCAAGTGGTCTTTTTTTTTTTTTTTTCTTTTCTAGAAGTAGTTTATATCTGATTCTTATAAACTAGAATGCAGAATGAAGACTTTTGGTCCAACTTTTAAGTAGCCTCCATATGGAAATCTTCCTTTCATGTTTTTCTCTAGTTTTTGCTGAAAAATCAAGTGGTCTTTTTTTTTTTTTTTTTCTTTTCTGTTGTTATAGTAGAAACCCAACAGTAGGTAAACACTGAGATTTTTCTCCACTATAGAATCATATAATCGTTTCGGCTGGAAAAGACCTTTAAGCTCATTGAGTCCAACCGTTCACCCAGCACTGCCAAGTCCTCCACTAAACCATGTCCCTCAGCACCACGTCTACATGTCTTTTAAATCCCTCCAGGGATGGTGACTTAACCACTTCCATGGGCAGCCTGTTCCAGTGCTTGACAGCCCTGTTGGTGAAGAAATTTTCAGTATAAACCTCCCTTGATGCAACTTGAGGTCATTTCCTTTGTCCTGCTGCTCATTGCTTGGAAGAGACACCAACCTCACTACAGTCTCCTTTCAGTTAGTTGCAGAGAGCGGTAAGGTCTTCCTTCAGCTTCCTTCTCTCCAGCTAAAGTTCAGCTCCAAAAAAAGAAAAAAAACCCAGATATCTTATAAAAATGGCCTGTGCAAATAAATGGTTCAAACTAGAGCAACCTCCACAGCATTTCTAGGTCATTTGTGAGGAGCAATATTAACCAAGTTTTATTGTGAAATTTTCATTCAAATTAAAGAGAGCTTCCCCAAAGCCATGATCAAGGCTTGGAAATGATGGCTCAGGATGCCCTCCTGCCACAACCACGCCTGCGCTCCCCCCACCCCGACCCACGCAGCTGCACAGCCACTTCCACGGCTGTTATGACATTAAAATCCCCTCCCGTGATTTGTTGTAGCTGCCTCTAAGTCGAGTTAATCTGCTGAGGCACAAAGCTGAGCCCTCTCCCGCGACAGCCTGTTGGTATGAACTGGCTCTCCCGCTGTTCTGCTGATGGATGGGCTGTCACGCAGGTCGCAGCCAGACTCCGGTTTCACGGAGGGCACCCTTTGCTGTCCTGACAGGTACAGCCTGTACAGAAGCAGAGCTACTGTGGGAGGAGTACAGGGTTCAGCCCGAGGAGATGGGTACGAGGAAGGGTTTAGGCTTTTAATGATGGAGCAGAGAGCGTTAAAAAAAGCATCGACTGCATTATAGATCTGCTCAGCCTTTACCTCCCAATTCTGCCTTCCTCACTAAACTGATCAATATTTTATTTTACTGCTGTGTCCAATCCTTTTCCTTTGAGCACTTGATGACTGCAGTGAGAATGGGAACAGGGACAATAAGAGGACACCTTCTCCCAAGAGAGTAACCCCAGGTTATGCTCTGGGAAAATGAGTGAGTGATGCAGCAGCCTCAAAGGATGGTTCATGGTGCTTTTGTTGTGACTCTTGGAGAAAGAGGAGCCATAAGCCATAGGACTGATGTGGGTAGTATTTAGAACAATATTGCAAGTATGAGTTTGATTGTTATCAGTTTAATTTATTTTTATAAAGACAAAAGCCCAATTCCTTCTTATTAATTCTTATTCACTAATGATTTTCTCCATATAAATATGTTCTCCTTCAGCAAGTCTCTTTTCCCACACTGCAATGACACTGCTGGCGGCAGCTACTTCCTGCTCTGCTAACATTGTCTCCATTCTCTCATTCATTCATATGCACATGCCATTTGGTATCAGTTTTCTTGGTTGATGACACAATAAAAGTCACCTAATTAGGTAAGAACAACTTGATGTATTAACTACGTCCTTGTAAAAGGACAAGAAGTTTGTGGGACAGGTTTACTGCTGATGTTTTACTACCGTTTGCTTTCATTTCCTTTAGTTGTATTTTGACCCTTAGCAATATTAGAGGTGAAACTCTGATCTGCTGTAGAAATCGGTAGCAAACCTGAAATGACTTGAAGAGCGTTGGGATTTCTCATCTAGTTCTCCACACGGCGGTAAGAGGAGGTGTTCTCACGAGAAACCCCCGCTGGAACAGTCCTCCGTGTGTAGTAATACTGTATACACAGGACGTGTGGATACGCTAATTTTTTAAACAAAGTTGGGAGAACAATAGCAGTCTGTGTCGAGCTCTCAGAATGTGGGAAATGCCAGGAAGGAGATTCTCTGTACGACTTCACTTCAGCCCCCTTGTCTGCTCTGGTAGTCCCGTTGGTTTACTGGGTTATTTTTGTTTTTCCCCAGACCTCGCTGAATCACAGGAACTCTGGCAGATTAGCAAGGAGTCGTTCAGTATTTATTTCACTGCATGGACTTTCTTTAATGTTGTATGTCCCCCCCACCCCACCCCTAATGCTACTGAAACGCGGTTAAGAGAAGGCTTTATTTCCTCGGAGCGTATATCACAGCACTAGTCATTGCACCGCAGCGCATTTATTCTCACTGGAGCCATCGTTCGCAGCTTGCTCTCAGGAGATGGAAGTGCAGAAGTAAGAACATAGGAGGGGGTAGTTTAGGGCACATGCTCTGAAATGCCTATTCCAAAATATCCAGACCCTGATTATTAGAGTTCAGCACCACGTGACAACAGACAAACTCGTGCTTAAAAGGTTCAATGATTTCAGGTGGGAACAGGGCCCCTAGTACTGTGTACATCAACATCATGATATCCTGAAAAATCTCAGCGCTCAGTTGAAACAATCAATATCATGCTGGAAGCCAGTTGGTCAAAGTAGGATAGAGTTCAGCAACTGCAGTGTTCTCCTGGGTTAATTTTACAGCCTGTCCTCTTGAGCGAAATGGTACAAACGGATGCTTTGTGCAAACAGATCTGTAGTACCAGACACCTTGTAAATACATCTTTACACAGTCATTCTTCAAGAAGAATAAAGCACTGGGATTACAGAAAAACCTCAAATGTTCTCGGCAACTCCTGCCACTCACTTTTTCCTCTTGTGGAAAGTGTCTTGACTCCTTAGAATGCCTCTCTGACAATTAAAATGCATTTCTTTTAGTCATCCATTTGTCAAGATGTTCTGCCTCAGTCGAGTCATTGGCTGGACAGGCAGCAGAAGTCTGAGCATTGGCAGCTCCTACCCAAGCAAACTTGGGAATGGAGATGGTAACAGAAATGTTCCTTTTGCCTTGGGAGGTATCACAGAGCATCAGCTCGAAAGCTGAGGGGGAAGGAGCCTTCTGAGTAAGCAGAGTGTCCTGAGGGTGTCCAAATGCTTAAATATGTCACCTGTGAAGATGTAGCATCCCGGTCACCTGGAAATGATCTTCTCAGGCCCTACTGTAGGACCACAATGGATTTGTAAAGGGGTATTGTACGTATAATTATCCGCTGTATTTTATATATAATGGTACATTTCACATTTAAAAGGAAAGTTGTGGGTTGTTTTATTTTCTATAAACATTTCACTGAGTTCTGGAATGAAGTATCTACAGCAAGAACTGAAAATAAAACAAAATGAACTTTACTATAGCATGTTCCTGAGTGCTAAAGCCAAGTGAATTACAGAAAATAAACATGTCATAAGTAGCACGAACTAAATTAAATTTTAATGGGATTTCTGATATAGTTTATGAACAAGAAGGGATTTTTTTTTTTTCTGTTTACCAGAAATACAAAGGAAACTAATGACAAAACGAAGAGCAAAAACCCTAGTCACTATACAAATTTAGTCTGACTGGCATTTAACTCTCACACAGCTGGATGGTCAGTTGGTTTTATTCTTAATACAGATCTTTGAGACATCTGAATTTTATCTAGTTGTACATCAAGTAAGGATGTGAGGGAGGAGGATTTAAAGCCATATGATGTACGTGATTTTCATGTTAAATGAGTTCATTTAAGGGTAGATTCAGTGGGAACTTGAGTCTGTTCCCACCAAAACAGTCAGCATTTGACATTAGCAGATAAGTGACCTGGTAGGCCTAGCATCTTGCAGGATCCAAATATACATGTATGGCTTGGACCGTGCTGATCATAATCTGTTTTTTCTTTTCAGTTATCAGAGATCCATTTTCTCAGGCTTGAAATTCTCAACCCAAAAGAGGACACCACAAGACCTGAAGAGTTTGAAGACAGAGTAGTCTCCTTAAAACGCAGTGGAGTACAGAAGCTTGCAACATGTCACTCCTTCAATTCACTGATAAATACCTATGAAGTTTCCCCTGAATCTTGAAATGTAGTCTAGCCGCTCATTTCAGGCATCTGGGTGAAATAACTCTTAAATGGAAAGTTGACCTCATCACCAAAAGTCATTTATTTGTATTGGATTTCATCCTTTGGAGTGGCCTCTCTGTACATATTAGAGGACAAACAATTAAGGCCTTTGGTTCAGAGAAAGGAAGGGCATTGGAGGTCGCCAGCACTATGTATCAGATTTGAGCCAAGAAAACTTCTTTAAGTATGTTATTAAATCACAAAAATTACAGATTAATGCTCCACTAAGAAAGCAAAAAAAAAAAAAAAAATGCTGAATTTGCTTCTGGACAGTTCTCTGATGTACTGGAAGTAAGGCTAGAAACTGAAGATGATTAATCTTGGGACTGAAATTCAAGACAGAAATTTTATGTGAAGGACCCTTAAGATGCATTTCTCTATGTCTTTTTTTAACTTCTCCAGAAGTTCTGGTAATACTCAGAAAAGTCTCTTAAATCATATTTCTTGTCTCGTACAGCTGTAAAATTGTTTTGTTCCTCTTGGATTATGTAAAGGAAAAGTGTCTTTGTCGTTAATAAGAATTTAACTACATGGCTATTATATAAAATAGTCTTTCCCAACCTTTTTTTCACTCAAAGAACTCTCCGATCTTTTTTGGAGAAAATAATGCAGATGATAATCTTCCAAGGTATTACTTCTGCCCAGAGGATGAGCTGGAGGATTGGGATGATAAATAAATAATGCACTTAGCAAAAACACTGAATATTTTTTTCATTCTGTCACAAATGAAGTTACAAAAATATTAGATAAGCCTTGAAGCCATTAGGAAATTAGGAACTGGCTCCCAACTAAGCCTACAGGCACTTGACCCGCTCTGCAGACATAAACGCGTGCTTATAGCATTTAGATCTTTGTGTTCTGTTACCGCCACCGTACAGACCATATTTGGAGGGTTAGGGAGCACACTGCTGCAGGAAGAATAGGTCAACTGATACTGCTGATGGTGATGGTGATGGTGATGGTGATGGTGAGCATGGCGTTACGGTTCTCTTACAGCTCTGGTTTATAAAATGAAACAAACTACGTCAAGCCGTTTAGAAGTCAGACTTCACAGAGCATGAGTGGTCGTACTGCCTCAGGACACAAGAGACTGCTCTGCCACAAGACATATGTGATGTGTCTTCAGGCCTGGAAGATGACCTTTTCACATCACTGAATCACTCCGTGAAGACGTATCCTAAGGGTAGGGCTCGTTAGCAGAACAAGAAATTGAACCCAGGTTGATTTGTCTTGGGTTTTGATCACTTCCTTCTCTCAGAAAGCCAGCAGCTGAAGAAAGGCTGCAGCACTTAGCTGAGTTTAGGCCACATGAACGTGTTCTTCAGCACTGTAGTCACGGGAAATTTGGCCTCGTATAATTAAATGGAATGTTGAATTAAATGACCAAGTACTCATCTTTGAGCTGCCATAAGCTCTTTTCTTCTGAGCTTCTTTCTCCTTTTTCATGCGTATGTCGTAGATAAATGCATGGAGGTTGTGAGATGCAGCAACTGAAGGCATACAGGTAAAATAGACATATTCAGATAATTCTATCAAATTATGTTGATAACATTTTTTTCTGAAGCTGGTATCAGAAGGCCCTTCTGGTACTTGATTATTCCTAAAAGACAGTGTATTAGTTGATTGCCTAAAACTCTGTTAGCCCTTTTAGCCGTTGTGGCTGTTGCTCTTCTCTGTGTAGCACCAATAGGAGCTTTGGTGGAACAGTAGCTTACTTCCAAACTTGAAAAAGCATCTTAACCTTACACCAGGTGGAAAAAGTCACTTAGAAACTGAGTGCAGAGGCTGCACACTCAGTTTACGCAAATTACCCGCTTCTCAACCTTTCTTCTCACTGTCCAAATGTGTAAGAATAACAACTTGCTATTCAGTCTTGTTAGACTCCTAAAACATTGGCAAAAAATCTTTCAGCCTTTACAAACAAGCCAGGCTGCCAGCAGAAGTCTTACCAGTTTCTCATACTGTACTTTCACTAGCGTGCTCCAAGAACTTACCTTAAAAGGATAAAACATGTAGGAGGGACAAAAGAAAAAAAGAAGAAAAGTTCATTTTATATCAACTCAAACAAAACAAAAAAAAGCCTCCTAACTAACTCCTTGAAGGACACATTGTGAAGGTCTCCTGCGCATGTGGACTAGGTACAAAATTGCTGTTGACACCAGAAGATTGCCTGGACTTTATACACAATGATGTAGATGCACAGGAAAGCCACTTGAAAACCAAAAAGGAGTTTGAGTTTGTCCATATAAACATAGCTGATGTGTAGCTAGAGCTGAGAGTGTGCTTTTGGATGGAATCTGTTTTCAAGCTTTCAAAGAAAGGGAAAAAAAGGGCAGTAAAGAGCTTTGGAAAATCCTTATAGTTGTTCTAGGGCCTGAAGCCAACTCATCTTTAAAGTGTCCTAAAACCTATTCAGCCGCTCATGAGATCTTCTGTGGCTCTCTGATGACACAAAGTCAACTATTTCAGCAGTTAAAGGCATTACCGGGGGATGCGCTAATCTCGAATCAGCACGCAGCACATGCAGGTACAGCACGAAATCTAGCGCCGCTCCAGAGCAGCCAATTCCCTGCACTTAACGGAGTCCCAGGGTGTACCCAACCCAAGGGGAGTGTGGAATTTGATGGCTGCAGATCATCTGCTCACGAAGTTTATATAATAGCCAGAATTAGGCAGCAAGATACCACGGTATTATGTGCATTAAAGCTGCCACAGGCAGATCTCACTTCAGCTTAAGCACTCCTCAAATCTTACATGAGCAGGTCTGAATGCTCTGTGGAAAACTGAAGGTGTGGAGTCCTGGCCCCACAAACGAACTGGGAAATTTGCCATTGATTTAGTGGAGCCATTATCTCACGCCAGATCTTGAAAACACTGAATAGATGCGGTGCTTCCAGTGCGTTCTCTGGGGCCGGTCAGCACAGGAGATACTCGCCAGCTTTAGCGCAAACAGCTCTTGCTAAAAAGCTGTCGCTGCAGACAGGCACGAAGACAGCCTGAGACGCCACCAGCAAGTAGCTACAAACAGCTGACAGGTCACTAGCTGGGCGTAAAGATCCATTTTTAGCCGGCAAAGGGTGAACCACACTTTTCGTGTTCTTCCTGTTGCACGGGAACTGTGAAGAGAACGTTCATAATGATGATGTGGCTGCAGAAATGCAACTGCAAGAGTGAATGACTGAGGAATGCCACTGTTTTTCTTTAGGTTAAGTCTGTGGAGTTACCTTATAGAACACTGACTGGCGCGTGGTGTACCAACACACCGTTACACCACAGAGGTTTTCCTTTAGATCTGTGAAATCTCGTGCTCCATTTGTTACTTCAATTCTCTCTCTATATAAATATAAATATACCAAACTCCACGAATGCTGATGGTAGTCAGTCTTAGAGCAGCTGTTAAAGAGCACTTAATAAAAATAAAATACTGTCTCTAGCCATCCCCAGTTCTCCATGCCTCTGCTTTTGCTCTTAGGCAAGTTCACAGCTGACTGGGAAATCAGACGTATGGCAAAGCCAGTAAAAGCATCTGCGTAAGAAAATTTGAGTCCCTTACCTGTCAGTCCTGCAGAGTGTCATGCTCGATTTACGCACTGACCCCCTGAGTATTACCCAAGCATCCACCAGAAAATCCTGTTTTTCCAGGCATCTAGCCTTGACTTCATTTGATTGACAGGATGTATTTTTCCAAGATATTCTTGGACACACACAGAGGATCAGTGGCTGCAGTATGTGTGGTGGGAAGTGGATGTTTGAGGTAATTAGAGATGAGGAAACCCACTTTCTCACATATGTGGTAGGATCAGCGAGGAGACAGTGAGATGTTTCTCCCAATGGTTCCACCTTCTCCCTCTCTGCGTGGGTGTGTGGCAAGATGTATGTGTGTGCGTAGAACTCTGCTCCTCTAGAGGATCATGAATTAACATTTTTCTGGCTGCTCACCGTGCACATTTGGGAAGCTTTACCTTTCTGAGCTGGTAGCAAAAGAACTGAGCATAGACAGAGCAAATAATGTTAGGACACGGGAGTGGGGCTGAGAAAGCACAGACTTGATCTGCAGGGCTCCCAAGTACCGGTAGTGAGAGAGATAAACGTGTGAGTTACTTGCTGAAATGAAAGCAGCAGATCTTTTACCTATAATTTCTTATCTGGTTTTCCAGATCAAGATCCACACATAGCTTGAGGGAAATGGGCAAGTTCCCACCTCTCACAAAGCAATCTTTCAAAGTGCTTGACAATTCACTTCTGGGGTTTTCTGCAAGATAAATGTGCGCCCTGTGGGGCAGTTGGCTAATGCTTACCTGGAGTCATTTTGAGTCAGCGCTTCTCAAGACAAACTCATCTTCATTCGGGTGAACACACACTACCAGTGAGTTCTCTGCTGAAGAAAGGTATTAACCCAGATCTCAGAATAGGTTCCAAAGGGTTTGTCCGACACTTACTCGAGATAACGTACACCTCCTCCGGGAAGGAATACTGATTGTAGAATGAAACTCGCAGCGTCATCTGCCAGATGTACGGATTAGTCGTTCCCCTATTCACGCAGTTACAGTGGAGGAAGAAAGAGACTGTGTGTATAAATCTGTCTATAGCCAAACTTTGGAAAGGCAAAATATATCACGGGCCAAGTGCTCGATAATGAGATCTGTTCTCATTGCGAACACTCTCGTTGAGATTGCAAATTCGATATATATTTTCCTAATCCACTCTTCATTCCCAATGAGCCAATTAACTGTTCAAACAGCAAGCTGGGAAAAAACATTCAATGATTGTTCTTTCAGCGTAGTTTAAGCCTATTGTCTCAGTTAAAATTTTCTGGTTTGGGCTGGGTTTTCATTTCACAATTTTCGACAGGAAGCTGTAAGCAACCTCCCCGCAACATTGTCGCTGTGACTAACTAACTGGGAAACAAGGGATTTGAATTGCTCTGTCACCGTGCTAGAGAATGGGTCAAGGCTCTGATGTTACTACAGGCAACATTTTCAATACTTGCAAAGAAAATGGATCTGGATTTTGGTTGAAACGTGGGTCAGTCTGACAAAAGACAGGTAAGCTTTGTGGCTTTAATACGTAACTTTGGCCTGTATTTCAAACAGACCTGAGGCAATTCAAGCTTTGGATTTAACTGGTTTCATATGTCTCTCAAGTGCAGGTCATTTTCCTTGAATTTCAATTGAGAGTCCTGAAAGTCAGAGTTAAATTTAGGGGTGTGAACCCATCTGGACTAAAACTGAAGGAAATATTGGCACAAACCTCAGTGAAATGAAACTGCCAAAACTTGAAACAGCTCTGATATATACACCTACTAAGAGAGAGAGAGAGAGTTTAATAAAAGTCAGTAGTTTGTGATAATCGTCATCCATTTAGTCTGTTTCACTCGGAGTTTGAGGGAAGGGAAGTCAGTTGAAGTCACCTATGCCTTTATGAACACTGTGAGTAATTTAAGGAAAGCAGAAATTTAAATATTTAAATTTTTGCTAATGTTTTCTACATGCTAATCAAACCTAAATTAGGTCAAGAAAAATTAAGAGGCATTTGGTCAAACACCACACTGGGAATAGAAAGAGAAGAGATGAGAGGGGTGGAAAGAACAGAAGAGGAGAAAAGAGGCGAGGAGAAAAGAGAAGCGTAATGTTAAACAGAGTTCGAAATCCATTAAAATACAAGTCATGAAAGTCTGAACTGGAAGAATTTTGATGGGCATTGTTAAGTTTGGAGGAAATTTATGACTTGCATAGGTTAATTTGTTTATTATTGGAAGGCTGAGCTCACCCTGTGGTAAAACACTAGGCTGAATTGGGTTATTAATCTCCAGAATTCTTTCAATTTCAAGTTTATTTTCAAGGGTTAGGGAGCGTTACTCATGTTGTAAAAATGCATAGAACAATACTATTTATCATACAAACAGAATTTCCCAAGTCCTCTAAAGAGCTGTTTAAAACTAAAGCAGATTGCAGAGACTGAATAATCGGTTTGGTAAAGCAGCATATGTGACAAACAGCTCTAGCTGAGCTTTTATGCTGAAAAAACCCTCCTCGCAGGAACAAGCCTGTGTTATAATGTGACCATTGTTCCTCTGGCTAATCACTGCTGTCCATGCCAGTGGGAAGCCTTGCTGCAAAGCAGCAGGAGCGTACACCTCCCATACGCACGGACTTTTTGGAGATCGTATAGGACAGAAAAAGAGCTAGGGAAAAAACATGCAAAGGAAAACAAAGATCTAACAGTTTATTTTTCTAGGAATGAAATCAGTGGAGTCCATAATACACTCGCTATATTTGTTGGAGTGTGCACTCATACATGAGTTACTAATCACGGGGAAGAGTGTCAATGCGATAACCAGCCTTATGTGCGCAGTGCCATTCCAAACAGCCCCCTTGAACCCTGGACCGTTTCCAAACTGTTCAAAGAAAAATATGTTTTTACTTGGGCCATTTTTATTTTATATTTTAAAAGTCTTGTTCCCTTTCATAGTGGAGTTAGCTGCAGAGCCGAAAGCCTGCAGATTGCTTATGTGTATTTTGGAGGGTAGAGGAGAAAGTGAGCAAAACCTGAATGATGTACAAGGAATAGATACAGGCGGAGAAAAATTAAATTCCCATCACCGGAAATAGAAATATTTTAGAGATTTAAATGTGGTTATTGGAACTTGGAAAGATACATCCCCGTATCAACAGAAAGATCAAACTCTTCTTATCCTAGAAGCAGCAGCAGAGCTTTGCAGTTTTACTTATCTGTTTGCAGCGTTTGCTCTCTGTTGTACAATAATACTGGCAAAACAGCTAAAATAACTCCTTAGAATGAGAATTTCCGTGAACAGTCTTCATTGCAGTTGAAATTTGAGAGAAACTTTCCATGGAAAATTATAAAACAGAGGGCAAGACTGAATGCTTTTAAAATGTATATTCCACACTAGTGAAATAAAAAAGCTTTAAGGCCTTTAAAATCTAAGTGACGGAAAAGCTGCTCGTTGAAATATAACCCCTGTTTTGTGTTACTTGTGTTCATTAGGTTATGTATGAAATAAAATTTTGAGGGAAAAATAGGAAGCTGCTATTACAACCCCATCTATTTTAAAAGCTGTGGATTTAAAGATATAGAAATCATCAGTATTACCAATTGGTTCTGATCGCTTCATGCTGACATCAACAGAAATGTTGATGTAAACATTGTTGAGGAAAGGATTAGGACATACGTAAAAAGTAGAGAAGTTTAACAAAATTCCTGAAGACCACAGAACCTATTCCTTTTAGAACTTAGCACATTTTTCTCGTGCACGCATTAAACACATATTTTATAGTTGTTTATTAATTCAGTCATCTCACTAGCTGTTTTTTCTGAGCCAACTCCTGTAGGACCGTTCTTCATCATAAAATCTAAAATTTTGCTGCTGGTTCTCAATTCATAAAGAAAACCTTGCATTTGGAAAAACAATGCAGTTGAATAGTAAGCAAAAAGTCCTTTCAAAACTGCTTTTAACACATTAGAACATTAAGCAAATCAAGGTAAGCGAATAAGAACGCTGCATGACTTTATAAGGCATTTCTAGTATGTTTCTATTCAACTGTGCTCGAGGAATCATAGCATCATCCATATTGGAAGAGACTTTCAAGCTCATCTAGTCCAACCATTCACCCAGCACTGCCAAGTCCACCACTAAACCATGTTCATGATTATTATTTGTTGACAGGTGGATTAGTGCTCTAATCTTCACTTCATGGTTTTATTTTATTTTTTTCTTTAATTCCTCTAAACACGTCCAGGGGAACTTGGAATACTCTGAAGTTACTTCTGGAGTTCACTGTCTTCAAAGGGATCAACAGTTGAGTAGGAAGGGACTTGTCACCCCATATCCCTTAGTGCAAACCTTCCAGATGTTTCTGAAGTTTCAACACACGGTGAACACTGTTTTAAGCAAAGCCCAGGACATATGCAAGGGTTTGTTGTAGTTGTGCCTGAGTTCTGTTCACAAATATAAACCAATCTTTATCAGACTCCACCAAGAACTGGCATTTCTGT
Source organism: Buceros rhinoceros silvestris (assembly GCF_000710305.1). Taxonomy (NCBI): domain Eukaryota; kingdom Metazoa; phylum Chordata; class Aves; order Bucerotiformes; family Bucerotidae; genus Buceros; species Buceros rhinoceros. The sequence goes on along the minus strand of NW_010421636.1, from coordinate 75,484 downwards.
TACACTGGTTCCTTGTCCTCTACACCTGGCTTGGGCTGGTGTGGACTCCTGAGACAATCAAATCCATCATGCCTTTCTTCTAATCTTGAAATCCCACTGGAAATAAAGTTAGAAAAAATTACCCCAGTTTTTTCACTACATTCCCCTGGCTAAAAACCTGCTATGAATTTCATGAAATGGTTTGAAAAGGCAGCAATAAAAGAAAATTATCCAATATACTTAGTCATTTGGGCCTTTGTATATTTTTTTTCCCAGATGTTGGCTGTCCTTATTTTATCCCAAGCAGTAAGAGGGAATAAAAAGAGCTTTTGTTATGATTATTACAGCTGTGCAGAGTTGTCATGAATATGTATCCACTTACAAAAAGTTTGCTTCCTTTGAGATTGAAAGTATTTGATCGATTTGAAATGCCCGGTCACCCTGTACAAGCGGACTTCTTCAAGGCTGAGATGTATTTGTGGATGTCACCGTAAAGGATGGTATAAGCTGTGCAAGGAAACAAGCTCCCTGCATGATAAGTTCCCTGTTTAAGGGATGAGGATGCATGTAATTGTCAGACACTGAATGAGTTTCCAGAATAGGCTGGTGAGGTCGGATTAACAGGAGAGGTAAATTTTGGAAAAGTAATGGGAAGAGCTGTAATCGGTACCTACTGCAGGAAGGAGATTCTGGACCATAACAACAGAAGAAAAAAAGGAGAATCAAAGGGATGGAGAGGAGATGGAATATGTACTCAGAGCAATATAACAAAGGAAAAATGAAATCATTATAAAGGAGTGAAGAACTGTGGAGAGCCTCGAGAGGAAAGAGCAGCAACAGGGAACCTGGCAAATTACATGAAAGAAAGAAAATGAAATAATCTGAGCGACCCACGAGGGGCCAGTTTTCATTTTCACTGGAATGTGCAGTGAAAAGCACAGTTGTTCATCTAAATACAAATAGTCCCAAATGTGGCAGTAATTCTGATAACGATGAATAAATGCTACAGTCAGAAGGGTAATTCTGTCTGGCGTAGCACTGCTGAGTGAGGCAGCTGCTCCGCTCTATCTAGGTGAGATGTCTCAGCACGTTCTTGTTTAAAACAAGGTCTATTGTAGTTAAGGTAATACGTAACCTTTGCTATTTTAAATTGACCCCTAATGTTCTTAAAACATGAAAGTATCACCTTAACTTCATTGCCTGACTGGCAATGGCACTGTTACAGCACACGGCGTGTTTTTGCTGGTAACTTGCTCTCCAGTGCCAACAGAAATTATGTGAAGAGGAAGGACTCCGATAGAGCTCCTGTTACCGCCTGTGGCCACAACCCCCGCTAGCATCTCATCTCCCGCTGGGTTTCAGCGGGGCACCTTGGCTTGACGTGTATGCAGAGAGCCACAGCAGAGGCTGGATCTCTGGTGCCTGCCGGTGCGCCGCTCCCGAAGCGAAGTGAAGCACAGCCTAAGCGTGCAAAGGTGGGTATGAAATCCTTCGCTGCAGCAACTACTGCATCCTTTCCTGCCTTGGGGTGGAGGGGTGAGAAGGCATCTGTGGGCTCGTCTGCTGGGGGTTGGTCAAATGACATCATCACATGGCAACGTGAGATATGCAGTGAAGAGCGGGTTTCTTTGGACTCTCTGCACTGCGGGGAATAAACATGCAAAGAACCATGCTGAGACTTAGCACATGACAACACTTTCTCCTCTGGCATGGTCTAGAATACATCTAAAAGCTCTAATCCAAACAATCTGACTGTGGAGCAAATGTAGATTTCAAATCACACTCGAGGAACAGTATAAATGTATCCATTTGCTTCAGGAGGCTTTCCTTCTCAAGTATCGCCCTAGCAATTCCTTCCTAGCAATTTTGTGCGTTAAGCTCTTTGACATGGAGAATGCTATGAAAACTTGCTTTTCACAAAGGAAGAACCCAGGCCGGACAGCATGGGATCCTGTGGCAGCTGAGGTCTACTGAAGCACACACATGAATGAAGGTATGAAATCTTTAGTAAGGCTGGGACCCTCAAAAACTATATTTTTCTTCCTGTTTATCTTTTGTTTTCTTCATCTCTTCACTGTGGGTAGAAAGGACCTCATCTCTAAAACTCTTGTTTTGTTTCTATGTGGAAATGTTATATATTTTAGGTCCATTCCAACAGTAACTCAGCATATAAAACTGCCAAAAAAAAAATCGTGTGTACTCTTTAAAGTTGATCAAAAGTGAGAAAGATGTGCTTGATGATGTGCTGTTATCCTAAATCAACATATTTTGCCTACCAGAAACAAGCCACAGAGACCTTAGTCTGCTTGAGCTTTGTATGCTGAGGATGAGCTCCTTGCGTATTCCCTGGTACCAAATACGTGGTTGCCCACATGGATCCTTACTCTCTGAGGAGACCTTCTCAACAAAGCATCCATCTCCTCTGCTCAGCTGCCTCTGACTGTGAAATTTGTAGGAACAGAAGTCCTTTGAGAGCACTATCCATCACATTTAAACACATTTGGTTAAAATTAGGTGATAGTGACAACGCGGGTAAACGGGATGTTCCTACAAGCTTCGTTTCCCCATGAAATGAGGCTGAAATGATGAGTTCTACCACATGTGTTCATTTTTGTGGAAGCCAACAAACATTAAGGCTGCAGACTAAACAGAAACAGCGATATTGTGTATATCTTGTCAGGCTTTTGCATATTTTTCTTCGTAATTTTCAACAGTTCTGCCCATTTTTGATGTATGAGAATCATTCTACTTTCTCTGTAGACTATCAGCTCAGATACGTTATTGATTACGGAATTAATCCAAAATCCACTGATGTGCTTGGCAAAACCATTTAAATTGATAGTGGAGGATCTGTAACTCATATTTGTGCCAGTTCCTTTAGCTGCTGTTAAGACATGTCTTGTCATCTTTGTTGGTAGACGATGCTGTTATGGACACAAAAGTAATGGAAAACACGAATCTTTCTCCAGAGACACAAATGAATCCTCCTACTTCTGGGTTTAACCTTTTAAGGTGTTTCTTTAGCTCAAGAACAAGTTCATTTTCTCATGCTACAATAATGAGAAGGAGAATATATATATATGTCTAAATAGGCATGAGTGAATTCTATTTGTGGTCAACACATAAAATAAAGTAAAAATATTCCAAACAGTAGCTGGTCTCAAATAAGCACTGAGTATAACGATGAACACATATTTCTAGGTAAATAAGCTTACTTCTTTGTGTTTTGTCTCCTGTGTTTCAATGTGCCAATCATTCAGGAATCTAATATGATGATTTTTAATCAGCATATTGATGAGATAATAGATGAAATTATGCTCAGAAATAGGACTGGCCTTTCGTTTTTTGATACAAAGGAAGCGGTTTGTAGCAGTTGTCTAGAAAGGCCGAATAGCTAACTAATAGTTGTTTGGAATGTCAATTGGAGAAACACAGTTTCCCCCAATTCTCCTGCCGAGCTCTCTGTGGGTGTCCCAGGGCAGCCACTACAGACTCTTTCAAGCATTCTCTGTAATGATATGCAGGAATTTGGGTTGATTTAACTGAGGTAGCCTATTCCTTCTTTTTTATTACCTGTGGTGGAGGAGCGCGGGCCAGCCACTACAGACTCTTTCAAGCATTCTCTGTAATGATATGCAGGAATTTGGGTTGATTTAACTGAGGTAGCCTATTCCTTCTTTTTTATTACTTTTTTAAAATTCTAATGTTGTATGCCACATACAATACATATTTTCCTCATCCTCCAGCATTTGCTGTTCTACTTAAATTAAAAAGAAGTCAATTCCCACTGTGCCTAATTTTCAAAACGAGTGAAGAACAGGGCCCACCCCCAACCTGTTACGCTAATAGTGACTTTGGGGAATCACCACAACACAAGTTGTGAAGTTTTCACGGAAAACAACAAATCCCCTGCCAAATGTGTAGGAAATGCAAAGAACCCTTGCAGGTGAGTTTCTGTCCTGCTCAGGGCAGCCCTGCCACACGGTCTGCCATTAAATGAGGACCGGCCTGCCTCGTCTAGTCCTTCTTTGGGTCCCTGTCTACTTTCAGCCCCTGTAACAGACCCTGGGCATTATGCTCTGCATTTTATTTGTATAGCATGCAAAACCCCGCACCACTTCTCCATCCTTTTCCAGAAGAGAATTTCACTGAGTGTTCTCTCCTTTGCTGATTATGAGAAATAGTAAATAGTCAGGAACTGCTCAGCATCTTAATAGCACTCATTACTGTACAGAATTCTATCGTACGTCCCCCCTTATTTTTCTCTTTCTCATCTGAATTCCACTTCATCTGTTTCCTCTGAATTTCACCTGTGTGGTGCAGAACTTTTATTTTCTTTATGAGATTTTGGTGTGTGGAAGAGATATTTGGTCTTTGGTCATACTTGTTATCTTCTCTGTGCCTTCTTGCCTTTACTAGAGCATTTTTGACATAGACATTGACCCCAGATGCCAGACCTTGAGTTTCAAGGCCTAAATTCATCTGGAAGCTTTCTTCTTTTTTTTCTTTTGATCATTTTTTAATAAAAAATAATTTCATCACATGTTCCTTTCACCAAAAAAAAAAAAACCTATAAATTATGTCTTTGGGTATCTGAGAACTTCTAGCAAATCCAACAAATCAGTGCTCACGTAGCAGTAACGCACTGAAGACGTAGGCGAGCACAGGAACGTGTCATCTTGCCACGTGTGTTCGCCTCATCTTGATGCCTCCAGAGCTACACCTGCACTTTCTGTTTGCTTTGCAGGTGCAGCCAAACTGAGAAATGGCTCTCAGGATTTCTTTTAATGGTCAGGTTGCAGAGAAAGAGCAGGGTCCCGCCATGCTTTGAACGCTTCGTTGTGCCTGGGGTGTCCTGTCTGAGAACAGTCGTTTCACACAGGTGTAATATCAACTATGGATACAGTGGACGCTGAAATAATCTGATAAATGTTTTTAACTTCGATATTGTCTGGAATGTTCTTACATAGATGTACATGAAACTTTGCAAGGTCGAGCTCTCTCGCAAGGATACCAATCAAACCACAGGGTATGGTCAAAGTGAAACCAATTTTTTACACATTCTTCTTTGCTCCTGTGTTTTGCTCCTCAGTGTCTAGAGTCTGAGTTGCTTTAGGCCGGACTATGAAAGATAAAAGAAAAAACAAAACCAAACCTCTTCTTTTTTCTTTTTTTTTTAACAGTTCACAGGTGTGGGTTTCAAATTCTGAACATCACCTTCTCCAGAACTTACAAAATTAAAAGCATTCTGTTTGAAGGGTTGTGATTGGATACCATATCTATCAAGCCTCCATTTCTCCCACACAAATTTTACTCCAAACACATATATCCTGATGACTGCTTGCCAAAAATATCACAGAATGAAAGGGAATTCAACGGGAGCCACACGCAACAGATCCCCTTCTCCCCTTCACTCGCTTTTCTTTCTGATCTGTGTTGGAAAGGAAAAGTGGTGAAACATAAAATCCATTGATAGTTATACTCAAAAGGCATGAAAGAAATGTCTAGCGGAGATCAAAATCACCAGGATCAAAACAGTTCAGATAACAAAATCATAAGAACTGCTTTTTTTCTTTCCCTCCTCCAGAGCAGATGAACAAAATTTTGCACAGGGGAGAGAATGTAAAGTATCACCAGCTCAGCTGAGTCTGGCAGTCTCTTGTTCTCAAAATAGCAATGATGTAGCCATGCCCCCTTCTACAGCTTCTTCTCTCACTCCTGTATTTACTGGTTACAACGGACATAGACATTTGCCAGCTATTTTTGCTACAATCGTCAGAGAAACATTTAGACATAAATTGTCTACCCTGATTAAAACAGTTCTTCGGTCCTTCAGAGGGATCTGAAGATCTGTCTGGAGACTTAGGTAGATGGCACAAGACTAGCAGAATATCTTCTTCAATTATAGCACTTCATTGTAGCGCTATAATTCCATTTTGAGAAGTTATACGGCAAAATTCAGATTACCAGATTACCAGTACAACAAAAAAGCTTTAGCTACAGCACTACAGCACTTCCAGCTTCACTCATATCAGGAATTATTTAAGGAGAACATTTCCAGTCATTTCATGAATTCCTTTTTCTAGATAGAGCTGAAGAGAGAGAGAGAGAGAGACGGATGAAAAGCATTTGCTTTTCCCAGCTTTAAATGAAAGATTTTGCTGCTGTAACTGCTATAGAACCGCTGATCTGCCAGCTGCTGACGGTTTATCAATAAGGCAGACAAAGGTTCAAGGGGGTGCTGTCCTTAACCAGTTGGCTCCTGCCACATATAGCTAAAAAAGGTAGAACATGATACCTCTATGTTGAAAAGTAGCCCTGTTAGAATTGGTTCAGTTGTTTTATTAATGCAACATATTCAAAATAAAAAGGGATATGAATCTCCCTGCCTTGGTACAAATAGACAGTCTCAAAGTCAGAGGCCATTCCTATCACTGCAATCTGCTGAACTATATCTCATCAGGTTTAAATTCTTTTCTTTTTAATCCTTCCACATCAGCTTCACAAGCTAATCTCTGCTTCTTTTGTTCTAAAGCAGGAATAAAGGAAATATATAGAAGAGGGAGAACTCCCCTAACAGCAAAGAATCTGAACTATTCATTAAACACGGCTATTGTTGTCAAAGCTTTTGTCTGCTGTAAACGTCTGTATAAGATAAGGTGCATGATAGACAATCATCAATCCATGGTCCAAAAGCATAACAAATAAGAGAACTTGGGAAGCTTTGGAAAAAGAAAAAGTAGTAATTCATGCTACGTTAAGGGCATTAAAAAGCTATTATTTGATATCATAACTAAACTATGTCATAATTACCAGCAGTTAAAGGCTCAAATGGCATTTTATCCTCCACGGAGAAAACTACCCTTTCATTTTATGTTCTTTATTTCTTTTTTTTTTCCTAAACCATGATCAAAAGCTGTATATCTGTCGACTTCAAACCATATCTATGAATCACAGTACGAGAAAAGAAGTCACCACCCCTGGGAGGTTTTCAATGAGAAAGAGCAGATCAGAGAAGTAAAATGGAAATGGACTCTGCACATACTTCCCAGGATTTCTGGCTTTAAATCTGCACAATAATTTACATTATTGAATGCGCAGAGAGTATTAAATCATTGTGGTTTACTTAGAAGCGCTTCTAATGTAGACTAAAGGGAATACAAGACCTGCTACCTGCCTTTATCTGCAGATGCTGAAAATTCTTGAGATGTACAAGGAAAATGGATTCAGCATTTTACATGTTATGTAAGGGATGTATCTGTGTAAACGAGAAGGGTACTTTGTCCTGGCTGTGGGACCCAAGCACAGGGTACCTATCGAGATGTAACATACTACCAGACTTGCAAGGAGGGTACAGAAAAAAATGTTCGCAATCTCTCTGAACATGAAGAGCTAGTCAGGTGTCGTTGCTCTCAAATGAGTCTCATCTAGGCTCCCTTTTCCAGTAAATGTTGGACCAGATGAACTTTGGAGGTCCCTTGCAACCTGGGCTATTCTATGATTCTGTGATAGGTGGTGTTCTGTGCAAAGGCCTGATGGCATTCCAAACACTGTGCTATTTTTCTGAGGTAAAAACCATCTCTAAAAGGGTTTCCTCCCTCCGCCTCAAACCCAAATCCTAATTACACATGAATTCTAGTATATCTTCCTGTTTCTTATGAGTTAAACTTCTGGGATAAAGGAAATAACAGATGTCATCTTCTTTCACAGTTTATTCCTAACGGCAGCTAAGAACAGGTCCCCTGGAAAAAACTGCTGAAATGAGCTTGAGTCAACTGAGAGGTTACTATAAAACTCGTTGAAACCAGTAGTTCCTCTGAGCACTAGAAGTGATCTTTGAATTATCTGTGGTAGAAAGTTTGAGAGGCTTGACCATAGAGTCATCAAAGCCTGTGGAGGATTTTTTTTCATGAAATGATAAAAAATGAAATGGGTAAATCTGGGATGCTCCAACATCAGGAAGTGTAGAAATATTATTTTGAAGAACCATCACACGAAGAGGGTTAACAAGCATGTGGCCAAGATGTGTTTTATAGAACTTTTTATGAAGTAGTTAGGGTGAAATACTCCAGCATTTTGAAAAATTTAACCCCATGTATCTTTACAGATAATTAAACCAAACCATGCCTGCCTTAAAGTAAAATATAAAATATTGGTTCGTACTTCAGAAAACTCATCTCTAGACTTCTGGGTATTATCTGTAGCAGATGTTGACTGTGTGGCTGACCATGCTGTTCGTATTTAGATGGAGTGAACGTGCACAGAAATGCCACTGTGTTGTGTCAGCAATGCCATGCACGCACAGAGTTGCACGTTTCCAGCTCTTCAGCTGTGTGGAGAATGAGGGTAGAAAGCAGAATAAGACACACCAGTGGAGACTGGGAGGGAAACTGGTGCTTTGTTATTACTGCAGAAGTGTCAAATGTGATTAGATAACGGCTTAGATCTTGCGTTGGGTTCAAATTTACCACCTTCCGTGGGCTGGTAGCTCATTCACATTCCTACCTCACGCAGGGAGTGCATAGCTCCTCTTTTCATGATGTCTCACTTAGTGGCAAGAAGATGAGGCTGGGAGTTTAATAAAAAGCCAAGTGCTAACAAGTGGCCTCAGGAGCTTCGTTATACCATGGGGATAACCCCAGAGAGAACACCAAATCTGAACATCGGCCGTTTCAGTCAGGGCACGCTCCATGCTTCAGCCGAGTTTACCAGCAGGTGAAGCTCCTGTAGCTGCACAGAGGCAGAATTAAGATCATGACACGCTTGGCAGATTTTATTAGACTTTCTATGTAAAAACAAAACAAAAAACCAACAAACAACAAAGGCAGGCAAGGGGAAGGATCTGGACCCCAATTCACTCCGTCTTCCCTATTCTTCCCGGGCATGTGCAGCTTTGTCTTCTGGAGGGGGAAAATGAGACCTATGAGGAGAGAGGTGAAAGTGAAGAGTGAAGATGGACTTCTTGGAAGCTTTTCTCATGAGATAACTAAAGGTCTTGTGGCTATATCTTAATCCCATCCCTTTGGAAAAGAGTTTGCAACGCTTTTATGGTTTTTTGCTCTTGGACTAAAAGCCTGCAGCTGTTTTGAAGGTTGACATAGTCCTAGCATATAATTAATACCATTTCCATTTAACTCTCCAGTTAAATCTTTAACAGAACGCACAAGCTGTGACATATTACCAAGGAGAAGTAACACATATTGGACAATTGACTTGGTGGTGGCCTTTAATGCTGTGCCCTGTTGGTGTGGTGTCTGTGGTTACCATTTTTCATTGGAGAATTGTCAAACAGTCCGTGGGCCTGGCAAACATAACTATCACAGGCAAGTCTGCTTCTGCTTGCTTTCATCTCCTGAAACAGTCACATTTGCTTACAGAGTACCCATAGATTTATGGCCTTATACGCAACTTTCTTACTCTCTGCATACATGTATATCTAATTTTATAGAAATATGCATCAGGTCTGGTTGCAGGCCGGTGCCAAGACACAGGTAAAGCAGTACGCTCCAGAACGAGCTACTTGAAGTCCATCCTGGCTATCTTCATTACTGGAATCCACTGTGTGGATATGATCCTCAAACAGAAGATTTGTGCTGAATATTAATTTGCAACTGCAGAACTTGAGACTTATATGAGTTCTTCGGTATTTGGTGAAATTGCATCTGTGATCTGTCTCTAAATTCTTTTTGTGTATTAATAAAAAACAGGCATGAAAAGAAAAACAAACACAATAGAATTAAGGCGTTGACTAAATATTGCAAAATATTTTTCAGTATTTCCATAACTGTAGTCGACCAGCTTAACTGTGAATTGCCCTTTGTATCTGAAGCACAGGGCAAGGTTTCTCCAGTGAAAGCTGTTCCCATCAGACGTCCTGGTTAGCACAGGTTAGAAGTACCACTTAATGCCGTTAAAGTAACCGGTTTTCACTAGCCGTAATCAATCAGCTGGCACAGCCTATACCGCTGGTAGACAAATCAGTCATGACTTAGCTAAAAGCAACATCCCACTCAATACAAGCGGGATGGAAAAGACCAGCAATAGCCTCCGAGGGAGGCTGTTACCAGAGGAAAAGTTTGAGAAGAAATGTACTGGGTAAAGCTTGTTGGTTCTGACTGTTCCTCTTGGTTTTTTCATTCTGAATGTACTGTTGGAGGGAATGCTTTCCTTCTTCCAGATCTTGGATGGGGATATGTCAGTGATTGGGGCTTGCCCAGAGTGCAGTCGGTGCAGACAAAGACTGCTCTGAGTTATCATAACCACGTTATGCTCCCCATATGCTCCTTCATCAACCAGCTGTGGTGTGGCTCGGTGGCTTTGCACTGGCATTTTTAGTTTTGAAAACATTTTAAGTGTTGGACCTGACTGAATTTTAGGCCCACAGTGACATAATACTTGCTCTTTCAAGAATCTGCTCTCACTTCTGCAGTTGGCAGGTGACTGTATATTTAGCTACGGGGGGCACTACAATCCCCCTAAAACCTGACTTTATTTATTCCCTCCTAACTTTTAAAACCTACATTTATGGCTTTTGTTTAATTTCCAAAGGTGTTCTCAGATTGACTACCATTTGCTCTATACTATTACTCCCCTATCCAGTCATTTTTATTATTTATCTTACTGTTACCCTTACATTGTTTTTCATGTTTGTATTTTGAGAACCCAACATGATATTTCCCTTTTACTGTTTATAAACTTACACAATGTTCTGTTGCACATGATCATGCAGATAGAGCAAATGTGGCATAATGAAAATAATATTGAGATTAGGCAATGAGGGATTTTTCAATTTTGCCTTCTCTGTTGGGTCCCAATATAAATCTGTGTGCTATTTGAAACATGAGTGTTTCTCGGTATGTGAGTCTTGAGAAGGGACCTCCTTTGCCTTTGCTGCCACAGTCAGAAAACACCTCCCTGAGCAATGCAGCCCACACAACTATATCACTTTAAAAGTTTAATAGTCTTTAACACAGGGCCAACACTTGAAAAAATGACAAATGTCTTTCAAAGTGCTTATCCATGCCTGCTGCACACAAAAGAGCTGGCGTTGCTTGCTTCATTTTTTAAGTGGCCCGACTGCAGCTCCAAATGGACATTTTGGGTTGGTACTGGGTGCAGGCTGGAGTAGAGTTTGAAACAAATGGTTTCCCACAAAGGAAAGAATTCAGAAAGGCAGTGATTGTGAAGGCAGCCCCAACCACATCTGGGAAAACGCACACTGGTTAGCTGGTTTCGCTTGAAACAAGGAACACTTCTTCTTTCTGTGGCAGAAGGTCTGATGGCAATTTTTGTATTGAGAAATTGCTTATTGCTCAATACATATTTTCAAATTGAGCACAGAATTAATGAAACATAGAAATGTTAGTCAGAAGGGATTGCTGCCCATCGTCTACTCCAACCTCCCATCTGAAAGAGGACCAAAGCCAACCTTTGACTGAGTCAGTCACGGCTTTGTTCCACCAAGCCTTAGAAACCACAGGGGAAGGCAAGTCCCAGGCCTGTCTGTGGGGGCAGTAGCTACCACCCACAAGACTTAAAAAACAAGGCAAAACAAAAAACCACCACTGATAATTCAAAGAGCACTTTCAGGAAATGATAAGACCTTTGCTACTGCATTGTTCTCTCCACCCCCTAAACCCCTGGGAAATGCTTTTTCTACTTAAGACCACAACTCTTCTGGCATGCCACCATTTTGTCACCAAGAAATGAATGCAGCAGCAGCACAAAGTGGTTACTACTGTTTTATTAAATAGAGATCCTCATAAATTCCAGCTGCTGACCATGTGTTCCATCGTTTTATGTGCAAGCTCACTCTCATTGTAAGAAAAGCTGAGCACATATGCAAGTACACGCTCTTGCAAGTCCCCAGGCTTTGTATTTGCATTGCACATAAACCCTCAGCATGTGACTTGAGCATGAAAGATCTGTGCAACGTGCCCCTGTCACCTCATAATCGCTGTACCTTTTTTCTCCTAAAAATGTGTCTGGCTTTAAAAACTGATCAGGTGATCATTACTATTGTGATCATTAGACTATTTTACTTGAGCGTTATCTGGCATGGCTAATCTGAGGAGATAAATGGGGAAACAGAGATTTCAGCCTGTAATTGTAGTAGTTTGAAGGGGAAAGGATTTTGCCCTGACATCTGTGGCAATGCAGGATTGGAACTCAGAGCAAATGGCAGAGGGCAAGTAGGACTTTGGTCAGAAAAGCCACCAAGCATTCGTAGTGATGGTTAAAACCCAGCAGGCATGACATAAAACCTAATATCTCGCTAACGTTGCTTATGAGTGTTAACAGCTGCTGTCCTTGGAGACACATAGCCATTTTTTTCCTAGCTAACTTCACTGGAATTTGGAGGAGATATTTTGTAAGGGGGTTCGACCCATTTGCTAATTTCAGTTTTCTAAATCCACCCAAAGTCACAAACCCCCTTATTTGGATACTTCTTCCCCAAAGAGAATAGGGGGCGTTGCGTTGTTTTGACTTCTGTGTTAATATTAAGCTGTAGACAACTGTGGCATCTTCAAGGCCAAAGTACAAGCTCTCCTCCCCAGGAAAGCTGGCAACTAACCACAGAGGAAAGACAACTTCAATATGTGGAGCTGAATTGCAATTCAGCAGAACAATCACAGAATTTGTTATTTTAATTCCTGCACCGATTGCTTAAATAGGAGAGCTTACTTAAATCTTCTCCTTGCCTATCCTCAGTGAAGTCACGCATATGAAACCACACCACAGAAACAAAAGTGAGCCGTTAAGACAGGGAGTCATCAGCAGCCCTCAGTGACTGTGGTAACACAGCCCCAGGCAGCTTTAATGCCAAAAGGAGCTGTTGCTTTGAGCACCCGTAAAATATATAAGGACTAGAAATATATATATAAAAATAAGGAAAGTAAAATGTACAGTGCCACACTTGTGTAATCCATTAAATTATTACTTGCCAGCTTTCCGGGACGGTAACAAGCAACTAGAATGGTCTGAATATGACTAAACCAGACACTCAGTACTAGCGGGATCCTAAAAGAGGGGAGATGAAAGTCGATTTCTCCAGGGAATAGACAAGAAATTCAGGAAGAAGGTTGCATTCATATAAGTGATTACTGGGCAGAGAGAAGTTGTGGTCTGTTGCACGTACAAGTATTGAAAAACAAGGGCAAGATTTGGCATGCAAGTTGCAATACTGGCGCCGAGAAGTGCTCGGTTAATGAAACATCACAAAATTCTTCGGGAAGTTATTTAAAGATCTGTTTCCATATTACTGATATCTTGTTTACGTACCAAGACTGCAGCATTATGGTTAAACGACTACTTCAAAAGATATATTGAAATACTTCATACTGCATTATTTTCAACAGGATTTACTTACAATAAAGTTGAGTGGTGGTTCTTAAAAGGAAAATTTATTTTAAGAAGAAAAACGAGGGAGAGACATCCCTTTGATTAATACTAGTAGAACTAAAATGAGGCCAAAATTCTGCCATTCTGTGATAGCAGTGGGGTTATAAAGGATTGAAATACAATCTTGTCCGAGGGGAAAACCAAAGCTTTTATACAAATGACTATTTCTGATTTTCGGTCTTAGAGAGAGGTTTCAAACAAGGGCACTGGATACTTGTTGCAGCATGATCCTGGTGCTGGAGCTGCTGGGGGCTGTACCAACGCCGTAGGACCCAGGGTTTTTCTCAGGTCTTGAGCAAAGGTGGATCCACTGGCTGCTTTCTGACTCCATGGTGGGGCAAGGTTCCGAGCACACATAGCAAAGGAAAGAGCCTGCAGGGAGTGAGTTAGGGTATGCTCCAGCCGCTCCCCGGGGGCCAGCTGCGCTCGGGACTCGCCAGTCCTGCTCCATGGCAGCCTAAAGACCTCGGCAAACTTGGATCTAACAACTCTGGAGTCTAAATTAATACCTGAAAGGATAACTAAGATCACTCATACCGACCAGACTAGGTGAGGTCAGTTTTGGCCGATGCTTAATCAAGATCAGCCATTTAAAACAGCTCCTTCTACTCCAACCTAAATTATTGCTATAAGGAAAAGGAAGTTATTTTCTGGCCTTCAGAGTGACGAGGTCAGAAGTACACAGAGAAGAAATAATGTCTAAATGCAGTGTAAACTTTTGGCATGCAAAACAGAACTGAAATAATTTAATATGGATGCAATGCGAGGACTTCTCATAATTTGACAGCGAGATTTGTACAATACGTGACTATTCATCTGCCAAAACCATATGCATCTCTGACAGAAATCACATCATGTTTTGTGCCTGTTTTCACATGGGCGGACAAATACAGCCTCCCTCATTGCTTTTTCAGAAGTAGAAAATATTAATTCGGCTTGTATTTTTAAAAAAAAAGACTGTTTCATGTCTGTTTTCTTCTTTTGAAAAAAAAATTAAGACAGGTGTTTTTTTAGAAATAGTATTTTTCCCTTCTCGGCAATTGTGTGCAATTTCACTAATTGCTATTTTTTGAAGAGAAGTGCAGAAGAAACCCCAGCTACTTCCACACTTCTGCTAACTTAAGCCTGGTTATTTCTGAGTATTAACTTATAAACTGAGGTAAATATTTTTGCTAAAAAGCTGGAGAGTCTTACAAACTTCATAAAATCGTGTCAATTGCCTGGAGAAACTTTCTGCTGAAAATACATAGTTCAGCCAACCAGTTACGGTCTCTAAAAAAACGCCAGTAGTTTTGGGGGATTCCCTTTCCCACACCTTCTCCTTTCAAATGTGTTTGGCCAGTGAAGCATCGCTGTCTTACTTTGCTAGTGTTAAACCACATCAGATTTCAGTCTCGTTACCTTTTTGTCTCTCTTTCTCTTGAAGACGTGAGAGATTTTCACAGCTTGTTTTCGAGACTGGTGTTTCTTTGTCATTATTTTTTTGTTCTTGAAGCCTTATGAGCATGTGCACTGCTGGCATTTGTTCCTAACACCAGCCTCCCCTTGTAAGTTTGTGCAAATTTTTCAGCCTTGAGAAGGAATTGAGGAGTGCTGATTTCTTCTGTTTTCCTGGTGTGCTCTGAAGAAGGTCTGATTAACGAGCAGCTCTTCAGGGCTCTAGAAGGGAAACCCTTCTAAACCAGATCTTATCTGAACACGCAGCTAGGGCTGTCGTTAACCCACAGCAAGTTCCCTGAGACTTGGCTGACATCCTCACATTCCAAAAATCTTGAAGAAATTTGCTACCTCTTCCCCTGCAGAGTAATCACATGTTTGGGAGACCCCTCACGTGAACCAGATTAAAAGCAGCAATGGGCAGATCTTTATTTATTGGAGAAACTGAAAAGCACAGGAAAAGTGGTGCCAATATGAAGGAAAGCTTAGAAAACATGAAGATAAAAAAGTAAAGAAATGAGTGTTCTCTTCACCCTCCCTTGTTCTAGAATAACAAGGATTTCCCTCTGTAGGAGTTTTGCTGAGAAAGAAAAGATCAATACAGCACAACTGGGCACTGCCTCGGGATGTCAAGGCTCAGCACTCCGTGTTTTTCTAGCTGAACTTAACACTGGTAATTTCTAAACAGCTATTAATCAAAACACAGTGTGCATGTGACAGCTCATAAAAGCTGCGGGTGTTTTGCAAAGTATCAGGTAGTCACAGCGCAACATGTTTGTCTCTTGGTTATGCAGCGAACATACTCTGGTTACAAAACCAAACCCATCAAAATGGCCTCTCCTCGGTCCTGGGGTAGTTTTTTGTCAAAGCTGTTTTTCCATATCGCCATCAATAACAGTACCACTGGCTTCAGAATTTCTGGAGGCTCCAATAAGAGAGGATTCATACCTTGCCTCATAAAATGCAAATTCCACTCCAAATTACTGTGGTTTGGCTGAAGGTTTTGGGAAGAACTTTTGGATATCCGAAAGATGTAACAACAAAACGTAACTTGAGAAGGAAGAGGGAGGGTGTATAAACACAGGTATGCATAATCTACATTGGGAGAGGAAACATTCCTGCCATGCACATCAAAGACAGCTGTTTGCATCTTTCAAATCTGTTGGACCCTCCTAATTTTCAAGCTTCTAGCTTGAAGCCAGTGGACAAGATACCATTATATTTTTTATTCATTTTTTCTTGAATTGGGAACAGTTTCCTTTTTTTTAAGGTGATTTAGTGCTCAAATGACAGCAAAATCTCTAAGTGCAGTCTTGAAGAGAAAAGCACTATTGGTTGTTGTTGGCTTCATTTCTCCTGCTATACCAGAGTTTCACTAATGAATACAGTTCTCCTGCTCTTGGAATAACAAATTCAACATGAGAAAATTGCTCAGGGAACTTACAAGCCGGAGTTACAATGTACATGGCAAAAGACTAACCGGAATCTAAATGAAGATGGCAAACATTAAATGATCCCTTCCTTGAGGGTTTACATTGGAAAGCCGTAGCTGGTTTAGATCTTTGAGCCAAGCCCTCTTAGCATAAAACTCTCTGATGAGTGTGAGGAAGCTGCTGGTTTACTGTGGCATCCCTTGAGAGCAGGTAGGATGTAAGGGCAAGTGTTTTTTCAAATATTACTGAAGTAAGTTTCATAACAGACCTGAAGAGGTAGCAAAGTTATTGTTCCCGCTTGACAGATTTGGAACCTAAACCACTAAACAATGAGGTCATTTCTGCGAGATCAGGTTGCAAGTAATAGCCCTTGCCATCTTACCTTAGAGCCCCAGCAAACAACTTCATCCCCACAATTATTCTTCAAGGCAAGATGATATTATCCCCCACTTCATAGCTGGAGAACTGATGCCCAGAAGATTTAGCAACTTGCTGGAGATTGTACAAAAAGGTTTTGACAGGTCTGGAAACTGAAAACAGATTTCCGAGCCTCAGTCTGATACCTTAAACACATGCCCATCCTGGTTCCTGTCCTTTTGTCCGTTACTTAAGCGAATTTTACCTGATTTGACTTTAAAATACTGCTATACGGAACACAGTCTGCTCATTGCATTCACTGAGAGGTACTGAGCACTAGCAGCAGCGAAGGCAGTGACAGCCCACGGCACAGATGCGCACCACAGAAGCAGAATTTCAGCAGCATTTTGGAGAAGAGGTATCTCCCACACTGTGCGATTCCTCACCTGATGCAAAGAGCATCAGAGCTGCATAGCAAAGGCTTTACATAGCGGTTCTCTGACAAGATACGCCTGACTGCTGCTTCAAAGAAGAGGAGGACATCTGATGCCAAAGAGGATGTCTGTAATACATCTTGTGAATGCTATCCCACTAAAGAAACAAAAAAACCAAAAAACCCCCGAACAACAAAAACCCTCAAAAAACCCCAAACCAAACCCAAAGAAAACATCACAACAAAACCAGCATGCTGAGGGAAACATACTCTTGCTCTCTCTCCCACGTGAACTAAAAAAACCACTGGGAAGTTGCCTTCATTTGCCTTCAACAAATGTAGAAAATCATAAAGATATCTTAATTGAAAAAATAAATGACTCACAGCAAGTCTGGGCTATCTCAATCCAAACAACAAAGCAGCTCCGTTTGTTTAGGGAAGACAAATTAGTGGAGAAAATACTTATCAAACCACAAAATGACTAACCAGGGACATCCCTGCTAAGAGATTTACTTTCCTAACAATGGCCCAGACGGTTCATTCTGGTCTTTATGCTCACAGAGCAGTTTGAGAGAGGGTGTGCAAAATCAAGACAAGGTGCGTGAATTCCTCTGTGATTCTGGTGCCAGTCATGTAGCCCTTCCTGTATTGTCAGGGACTTTGCTCTATATTCCCTGGGCCATTGCAGCAACCAAGGTGAGTGAGGAGTAAAAATTCCCTGGCCACACTACCTTCCTTCCTGGTACTGCAGCAAGTGATGAGAAACATCTGTCAACATTGTTTCCCTAAGACCAGAAAAGACCCGTTTAACCATGGTTGAGCTGCGGGTCTGGATGAATAAACAATGTTTGTGCAATTGTTTAATAAACTTTGAAAAGGAGTGAAAAAAAAATATTTGTCATCTTCCTTAAAAATTGGGGGGCGAGGATGCCGGAAGGAATGCGAAGTGGGAATTAGGTGATACACTCAGAAGTCCTGACTTTTCGATGTGTACCTTCTCATGGTATTTTTCTAGACAGTGACTTCACATGCTGAGAAGAGTCAATAGGAATCCCTCTGAAAAAAATGTGGTCCCTGGACGGGGGTTTTTGGAGCTCTCTGTTCTTGTAAGGTTTGATATCTGGAATTTGGTGGCCAGCGCTACTTAACAATAGAAGAAATAAAACTAATTTTATGAAATGATGTGGAATTATCATTCCTATTTACTGAAAAATCTCAGTTACATTCTGTAAGTAATAAAGAAAATCTGGGGGAAATTATATAATTTGAATAGAGTCTATATTGCAATCTGTGGTAAATTCACATCAAATCTTAATCTAATTTTTAGATTCATTACCACTTCATTATGCAAACAAAAAACATACAAAGATGTGCTGACCTTTTACTGCACTTCACAAAAAATGTGATGGAAAGCTCAGGGTGGAAATATGTTTACGAAACTACTCCACATAATCCACATAAGTGACTAATACAAGTGTACATAAAAATGAAGGTCAGAAGAGTATTGTTTCCCAGAGTAATTTGTCTGACATGAACTGACCCAGTGCAACAGATGACTATGCAGTGTGCTGCCTCATGTAAAATTCAACTATTTCCCAAAACAGAGGATGAAAAAAATAAGTAACAATATGAGGAAGCAATTGATATTATCATTCCCCCATTGTTCTCTATCCTGTAAACCAAAATAACTCGAAGGACACTATGAAATCCCCTGATAAAATATCAAGGAGACGTAAGCCTCCAAAAAGCTTTTTGCTAAAAAAGCTAAAAAACTAGAAGACATCAAGACTACCACACAGTTTATTTTCCCAGGGACGTTTTTGGCACTTAGGAAATTTTCTTAGGTGGTGAGCTTCACTCACAGACCATGTCAAAACCGTTCATGCTGGAAGCAGTTCCACTCAGCCCAGCTGGGCTCCGAACCTACGTCATGATGAGATTTTTGCACAAATATTTCTTCTTTGCCCATGCTTTGCTTTCCCTGGGAAGGAAACCCAGACATGTGGGAGGGAGCTGCAGAGCTGGGGCTGGACCTCCGGCAGCAGGCACTCTGGCCCCGTACCCACCACATGCTCTGGGTTAGGCACCAGCCTCCTAAAGACATTCACAGTTGACGATCGGTAATAGAGGGTTAGACCATCTCTCTAGAGCACCTCTTTTGGATCCCAGTTTGCCCCTAGAGAACAAGCTGCAAATGAAGCAGGGCACACTTCAGAGTCTCTAAAGAGAAAGTTAAACAAGCTCCCAAGCAGCTGGGAGAGAGCCAAACCTGAACCTTAAATGGGCACGTGTGATGCCCCCAGCGCAGTGAAGAGCACGGATGCGTTACAGCCAGAACCACAGAGCCCGCGTGCTGCAAGGGCAAGCAGGATTTCTGACAAGATTTATCATTTCTCTGTTGTGATCTAGCCCTGAAGGCATTTCGGTTTAATACAAAGTAAGCACTTGCGATGATTAAGAGAAATGTGCAGTTGGATCACTTTGTTGTTCGGTGGCCAGTCATAACATAAAATTTGCTGGTTCGTGCAGAAATACAGTGTTCCAGCCTATGTGTGGTTACCGTCTGCTCCAGCATCTGGGTTGATGCAGCGAGCTCTTTGACATGGACCCACAGCGCTATTTTACGCCTTCGTTACCTCCCTGCCCTGCTACCCTCATGCTGCCGCCACCAACACACCAGCAAGGTGTGTTTCTCTCCATAGAAAGGGTTTGCGTGCTTGAGGGAAACACAAGAGTTTGTCACAAAGGCTTGCACGATCGACTCTTCTCTGTCATCATCAGAGCACACCCCGCTCCTGGAGATTTCACTCAGCAGCTGTGGGGAGCTCTGATGCACTGTGGGGTGGCCAGAGCCTACCCCCAGCGTGTCTGTCCCATGCCTGCCTGACCCCAATTCCCTGATCCTGACCTCTTGCCCATGGACCGACCTTCTGGCCCCAGCCTGGCCCCAGGGAAGTGCGTGATGCCCGGGGCTGGGGGTGCTCCCTGGCTGGGGCGACAGGACAGACGCCTGTGGGGAGCCCCTGTGTCCCCAGGGAGCCCTGTCCCTGCCAGCTATTCCCAACGCAGTCAGAAAGAGTGACACTGTTGTCTGGTTTTCCACCTGCACAGGGATGGTGACATTTGCCAGCTTTGACATCTAAACTGCAGCGTGAGAAGCCCCCTCTGGAGTTGGGAAATGAGGGGTTCTCCTCGGGTACTCATGGACAACCTCACAGACCAGCCAGCAAATGGACGCGGGGCACACTGAGAGCCCTCAGAGACACCACGGAACACCCGGCCTCACGCTCGGTGACATTTCCGACAAGCTGCGTGTGGTATAACCCCCGTGCGGTGCTTGTAAGCTGGCTGTGGTGGTGCAGAGCTGTTGCTTGGCTCACAGCGTGCGCAGCCCGGCCATCACCAGCAGCACAACTCCCCTCTGACCACCAGCACGGCAGAGGACTTCCCACCAGCACCCTCCCTGGTCCTTGCTCTAGCTGTCTCCCACATCCTTCCCCAATCTGCTGCCCTCCCCGGGCTGGCACCCGTACACGTGTGGCTCTGCGCTGGCCGTTTATCCCTCTCCCTGCAGTGGAAGCAGGCAGCAGCACCTACAGTGCAGACATCTGACGGCAATTGCACCCACAAAGGAGGCTGGGAAGCCAGCACGTCCATTCACACGTCCTCCCCAATCAGGACCAGGGGACAGGAACCACCACTGCTCCTCACAGCGTCCTCTGCACAGCCCTCCCCTGGCTTCTGAGCTGGCTGGAAGGTCCTGTCCAAACCCACCCCTCCGTTCACACTGCACTAAGCAGTGCCAGTGTGACTTTTTAGAGGACAAGGCAGCTGGCAGACTTCTTTCACGACCTAACCATGGCACCTGAATGGTTCCTCTGGCTGTTTCTGCTTGTGATACAGCTGGCAAGAAAAGCCTGCCCAGCACTTACATGGAGATGGGGTTGATAAAAGGCAACATTTCCCCTTAGCAGTGTAATTAACACCTCATCATATTCAGAGTGATCAATCACATTCATGTATGGTACATATGCAAACATATATATTCAAATGGCTTAGGAGCATATAGTTAGAGGAGAGGGGGGAAAGGAGAAATATGAGATATACTTAAAAATAATTTTCAGCATTTCCAGCATTTCAAGCTGAGAAAACAACAGGAGGGATTCCTACTGCTCACAGCTGACAAACGGAGTTTTCAGAGGGGATTAACGTTCTGCTTACCTACCCACTGTCTGCGCAGCCTCCAGGAGAAACAGATCAGGGACAGAACTTCAGGTTCTGCTGTGATAACCCCAGTGTGGTTCTTGTGCTTTCCTCCTGCTTTTCCGTTCCCAGTTTTTCATTTTTAACTGCTTTTTCATTATCATTGCTCTGACCATTCTGTGCTTGGCTGGGACCGTGTTCTGCCATTCTTTCTCTGTTTGTCCTTCTAGCACCTCCAACATCAACACACTTGTTTCTCACTGTTGCTATTTTCCAGGTGAAATCAGGAAAGCTGGATTTCCCTGAAAAAAGGGTGCTTCTGTAAGTAGGTGATTAACTACCCCTGAGGGGTTTCAGTCCTTAATTATCCCCCTGCCTTCTGTTATCATGTGTTAATGGATGTTTCTGGGTATAACAAAAGAATCCTGCAGCGTAATGCAGGCAGCCTGTTGGGTAGGTGAGCAGCCTTCCTTGGCTGGGCTGCGCTGTTGGGTGCTACCACTCCAATGAGCAGCGGTTTGGATAGCTCGCACATACACCGATTGATTTTCCTCTTTGCCAGCCAGTCAAGTCATTTGAGCCTTATGTAACACCTTGTTTCAATGAAACAGGAGCTCACACTTTGAGATGGTGACAGACGATAATCTTTTACATGTAAATGTACACTTAAAACCTCCCCAAATCGGCCTGTTTTCATCCCAGGCTCCCCACGGCAAGAGGTTTTCCTCTGTAGAAGTTAGGTTGGGAAATGTTGGGTAAAAGTACTCAGTGTGGGTGTTGATGGTGCCCAGGAGTGTGCGTTAATATCACCAAACTTGCAAGATCCTGCAAGTTGTTCAGATTTAGTGAGGCAGACAGACCTCGCGTGATGGTGTGGGCAGCACGGTGCTCCGGCTGGCATGTACAATGACATGGCAGTACCGAGGAAGGTTGTTTTGTTGTTTTTTTTTTTCTAAGTAGGGCCTCAGTTCTTGTCTGACACTGTTCGAAATAGATTTATTCTTCCTTCTCGTTCTTGGAAGCCAAGTGAGCACAGACAGCCTGAATAGATTTCCAGGTTCGCTAATGACCTCACAGGAATTGAATAATGAAATCATATCTGCCTCTTTACTGACTAGAGACAGCCCAAGCTTACACAGATCTAATTATTGCATTTCTTGAAGATAAATTGCAGCCTTGAAGGCGTCTTGTAATCAGTTATCAGGCATAACTCCATGGGCACCAACTTTCATTTTTCTGCAGTACAGTGATGTGCTGCCAATATTTAACAAGGGGCTCCCACTAAAATTTCCCTATTAATCTGTTCTATACCCCTGTGTCCCTGAGGCACATATTCTTGCAGGGAAAGAAAATAGTAATGAAGAAAATTTATTCATTTATTTTTACATTACTGTTTAAACATTTTCTGAGACTCACAGCCAAAGAGGAAAATAAAACCACTTGGCAAACAAACCTCTATTATATGTACTTTTGCAGGAAATGTTTATACTTCACTACATTCCTGTAAAAAAGAAAAAAAAGAAAAAGAAAAAAGCTAGAGCACTTATAAAGTGGTGTTTGACTTGTGATATTAGAGCTGGTAGCAGCAGATATGTGGAGTTACCTATGAGAAGTTTCAAACTCGGGAAATGTCTTTTTAAAAAGTTTGAGAAGGGATAAAGCTGGTATTCTCGAGTATGACAAGAACAACAACTTGCTAAGCAAAGGGGAAGATCCTCCTCAAGGAATGAAGTGATTGCCACCTTCCTGCACTGAGCAGCTCTCTCCATCCCAGCAGAGTGGAGGAACGTGCAACTAAGAAAGGATAAATGTCACAGGACCACTCTGGGTTTTTAGGTAGAAATAATTCTGCTTTTGAGTTTGTACAAGGACTGGTCGCTAGATCGTACAGTTACAAGAAGATGAAAAGCAATAACCGGATTTAACAAGCATCTAAGGGGTGCCACGGTTCCACCAGTGGTAGGAAATCGTCCCCATGTTCCTCTCAGTTTGGCTGCAAAACCTTAGTAAGACTCTCAAGAAACACCAGGGATTTGCTCTAGTGATGTTCACTTTTCCCCTTCTTTTCATCCAAATCCGAATGTGTTTTCAAAGTGGCTAATCTTTTACTGGGTTTGCCTTAACAAGTAACACGAGATATGTTTTTAAGTTTTTATAGATTGACTCCAAATGTAAAACAATTGCTACTTTATTTTTATTGTTTGTATAGCTGGTAGGAGTGCTATCGTCCTTACATGGATTAAAAGGACACAGAACATTAACTTTTTTTTTTTTGCTTTAAATACCGAAGTTTTTCTAACTCTGAAGTGAAAATATTCATATTTCACTTGAAAGTTCAGAGCTTGCATGAAGTTTTCTGTTATTGCTCACATCTTACTTGACTTTTTAAAAGAACTGATGTGAAAAATATTGGGATGACGTGACTACTCATCCTGATAATGAGCCCTGCTTCCCCACCCCGATAATTAACAAGTAGCCACCCGTTATTAAGCAGACCAAATATTTCAATAAAAGGTCCTGCTGAGTTGCCTCTGTTCTGAAACGGATTTCACTTAAAAATTGAAATAATGAGGTTCCCCTCAACTGATAAGCAGCTCAATCAAGCCCACTGCACTGAGTCCATAAATCTTCAGCAGAGTTTAGTTACAAGCAGAGTTTTCCTGGTGGAGCCAATGGAACCTGCTAGCTGGAGTTCCCATGATCCAGGCAAACCTCTGTAGACCTGCCTGCAAGGAGAACAGTTTGAAGTTTAGACAGGAGTTAAAAGAGAATTTGCGGGAGCTGCAAAACCAATGCCCTGATGATGCTGTTGAACAGACAGCTGAAACGAAACACCCAAGTAATTAGCGAGGCCTAAGCAATTCCAATTAACGTCTGAATGACAATCCTATGTGGTCTCAGAGGGCTGCTCCCTTTGACAAAAGGTGACCACATCTAAAATTGTACTGCCCCCCTACACGGAGGACGGGTTTCAGCATGTGGGCGAACATCGGAAGGGCAAGCTGTGAAAAGGTGGGATCACACACAGCTTTCTGCAGTGGGCAGAGTATCTCTTCTAGTGCTACGGGAATACGTGCAAACAATTGGAACACACATATCCAGGTCCTGTCTGGGGATACTGAGAGCAAGATTTAGTGTGTGAGAGAAAAAGTCATGCTGGAATAAATGGGATTAGCCAGCATTTCTTCTTGGCAAAATCATAACTAGGACTGAGTTGGCACTTCCGTATGACTGTTCAAACACGGTAGTAAATTGGCTTTAAAAAGTTTTGGACTAGAGACACTGGGAACTGCAGCATTTTTTGGATCAGAGAAAGGTCAGAACTTTAGAAGTCAATGAGTCAAAGCAGAGATCCTTGCCTCTGTGTTTTCTCTGTTAAGTAGAAAATATATGTTGGATATTGCTGAAATAATGGTGTCTAACCAAAAACTCCTAAGCATACTATCACAGACAAACCATTAAGTTCTCCCACGATTTTCAAAGGGCAAACAAATGGAAACCCAGGTTTAAAAAAAGGAAGAACTCAGATTTAACAAAACCTTCGAATACAGTTTACATCAAGAACCTACAGCAGAGTTATCAGTCTCCTCCAGAGTATCAGCATTGCTGGAGAGCTACCAAAGGCTGGAAAACAAAGCTCAACAAAATGAGGAGAAATACAGCTTCATGGATCGGCAGATGTTTGGAAGTTTTACTCTCTATTCCGTTTAAGACTAATTTGTACATCTGAGGAAACAAATACAGCACATAGAGTCTTTGGACACATCGGAAGATGTTTGGAAGTTTTACTCTCTATTTCGTTTAAGACTAATTTGTACATCTGAGGAAATAAATACAGCACATAGAGTCTTTGGACACAGTGTGTTGGATTTTAACTGATTTCTTGTTCTGCTGGGTGAGCTGGGGGAAAATCACCGTTCTGTGGTGTTTCACAGATTATGCAGAGTACAAGCTGAAATATTTGTTATGAAAGCAACCGCTTGTTAGAGTTGCAAATCTTTATAAGCCCTGCTGGTGAAAAGCGAGTTCAATACTACTGGAAACGTTCCCGTCATACGGCAAGGAGCTGGAACACAAAGATAGTCACACCAACAGAGGAGTCCTGTACCACGTACCTTCAGTGCTCAAACCTGCTGCGTGTCTAACAGATCAAACCCATTGATAAAACTTTCTATTTACCTGTGAGATTCCACTGAGTTCAAATCATCCATGAAAAAACCCAAACATTATGGAAAGGCTTCCAATTGCACTAAGGAACTGAATTGTTCACATCTTCCCTTTCAGAGCTCCTGACTAACCTATTTAATAAGCAAACCCCAAATTTCAGCCTCCATTTGTAGTTCTCAAAGTATCTGAGGTTCTTTCTTCCTTAAACTATGAGGATTTTTGTAAGTGATATGAGTACAAACAACAACAGAGTGCACGTATAGTGCGGATGCTGGAAGGAGCTTCCTCCTCTAATGTGTGTGCTTGGTTTTCTTTGCCTCAGCAGTTTTGGTTCCTGTGTGCCATTTATTACACAGAGAGGAAACTGCACATACTCCTGATACCTGCACAGTCCAGCCCCTGCTATTGGAATTATACGAGGACTTCTATTAAATGATCATTTATACACTGTCTTAGGAATTGCCATGATTTTTCTTCAGTGTTAAGTGTGGGGCGGTTCTGCTCCCGGGAAGTCAGCTACTGTTGTTGACTTTCACATGGGCTGGTCTTTAACATCACTGAAGATGCTCTCCTGTGTTCCTGGAGAGCTTACCTCAGACAAGGATCACAACGCACCACAAGCAGTCTCTAGGAATTTGCCGCATGTGAGGAAAAGGTCATTTGGTATGTGCACTTCAGACTTGCAAAATGCCCCTCCAGTGCTTACCAGCATGTGTAAGTGCTTGTGTGATCTTCCTTCCCCTCATTTGCAATTGGAGAGCAGGTCTATATAGATTCCTAGACTTCCCATAAAATCTCTTCAAGATTTTCTTATGGAATAAACGTGAAGTTTCAAAGTCGGGGCTTTTCTTTAATAGTTCATCACAGTCTGCTGTAGGAGAGGCCTCCGCGTATAGACCTTTCTTCTCCAATGAGCCAAATGGAAATTTTCCTAGCAACAAATATTGTTGATGACACAATTAAAAAGGTAGATTTAAGCTTAGTGAGTGTCCTCTCAGCAGTGTCTGTGGATTCATTGGCCTGATTGTGAAACTGCAGGAATGTCTATCTTTGTGCTTCCCGGAGACCAAATTGTACCTTTGTTTTAGGGATTGTACTGAAATCTGAAAGTATCTCACTTTTGGTGAAAGGTGAACACGTAGAGAAGTGGAACAGATCTTAACGGGCACCGCTTTGCATAGAGGGGAAAAGGGGGTTGTGTTGGGTGTGTGTGGAGAACACCCACAGTAAAGCTCTCCCAACTTGCTATTTAAATACTCACCTACTTATGAACCCAAGCATTAACTGATCTACTTTGTGTGGTATTTACCATGAAAATGAACCATGAAAAAGCACCCAAACTTATTGTGATTGTCACTATAGATCACAAGCCAGAACATTAGCAGAGGATTACATTCCAGTACTCCAGAATGCTGTTTCCGACTTTGCCTTCTCCAGGAAGAGGGTATCACAGCTCCACTCAGTCACACGCTCTGACACCGCTGGTGTTTGCACACACATGCCCCACTGCACCTCTGAGCATAATGGCAAAAGGCAGACTTAGCTGGATTATACCGTAGGAAAATCTAGCCGCATTCATTATTCTGATGTTGTGCTCCAAGCTGTGAAATTCTCATGACCACTAACTACATCAGAGAGAAGTTTATGTGAAGTCAAATGAACTTCAGCACTTGAGACAAGCAATCAAAATGTTGGAACTTTGCTCTAAACAAACCTGCTTTTTTTTTTTTTTTTTTTTTTTTTTTTTTTTTTTTTTTTTTTTTTTTTTTTTTTTTTTTTTTTTCCAAAACAAAAAGCATTCTTTAATATAGATGTCGGTATTGAAAAAAAAAAAAGACAAGAAGTAAAGCTGTTGTGTCATTTTCCAAAGATTCGTATAATTTTAACTTAACAATTTTTAAAATCCCTGTGTAACTCATGACATGATATTTGCATGAAATCAGAGTCACCTTAACTCATATCTGAGTTAACACCTGAACTTCACATAAAGCGTAACACTCGAGGATATGGAAAAGATTTCCTCATCTTTTCTTAATTCTGGCCAGCTAGTGGTGTTTCCTTCCAGAATGAAAATGTCTCATCTGTCACAGAGCCATCCAGTTGCTTTATATATGGTTTCTTAAATGGCAGTTCTGTCTTTTTCTTGCTGCTTTGCAAACCACAAATATTTGTAAAGTGTTTCAGAAGCTTAATTTTTTAGCCAGGCTCTGCTATAGTCTTTAAATGTAACCTTGCTGTTTTATTCTCAAACGTTGTACCATTATCAGCAGATACTGGAACGTAAAGTCTCGCTGCCACCCTGGCATTCACTCCGGATAAAGAACCGACAGACTGATTAATCAAGCCTAAAAACCCAAGCCGATTGCAGAAAATAGTGGTGCTGTAGCTGGCACAAACAGTCTCAGAAGAGAAATTCCCTGAGAAGTGGTACATTGTGTAACACGATGGGATCGAGACACAAATGGCAGGAGAAAGTTACACCAACCCCCAAGCAGATGAAGACATTGAGGCTTTCAAAGCAGTGCGGGAGCTCACCTTATAAAGCAAAGTCCTTTGCAGCATCCAGGGGCAGCAGGAACCGAGCCTGAAAGTTGACACCCGCATTCACAGGAGCTTTCCCAGAGCGCAGAAAAGCGGTAATAAATTAAAGACACAACATTGTTTTAAAAGGGAGCGCGAGAGAGTTTGAGCTGACAAAGCGCAGCGTTTTTACCACAGGCTTTGCCTGCCGTCTCTTGGCACAGTGCTTAGGTGAGGCAGCACGACATTCCGTTAGAAGTCAAAGACACAGTTGTTCAACACAGAGCTCACACGAAGGAGCAAGGGGAGAGAGCTACCTCCGCAATTCCTTGTGCCTACAGACAGAACACTTAGCTGGCTTGATCTGTGGAAACAGCGCAGTGCTAGCTGGGCATTACATAAATACAAAGTAAGGAGCTCCCCTAAACTTACTATGTCTTGAAAGAGAGTATTATGGCGATGACTGCCAATTCCCAGCTGAACTGTGAGCCGTTTCTCACTTGAGCTGATGAAGTTCAGCTCCAGCTCTTACTGTTTCAACCCAGCAGGGAAAAAATGTAATTTCAGAAGATAGCAACAAATTCACAGCTGAGGAAAATAAGTATGCATGGACACTCTGCCTCCCTATGTATTCACTAAGATTTGTTGTTACAAATACAGTCCAACAAATAAACAACTCTTCTTGCTTTCTGCCTTCTGCACAACGCGGGATCTGGCTTCCACATGTTCCTATTCCAGAGTCAACTGGGAAGAGCTGTAGGCTGTTTGGTTTGGTTTTTGGTTTTATTTTTCTTTCTGGGACAAAAATTGCATTCCAGAAAAAGTGTTTCAGAAACAGAGACAGAGCAAACCCTGTTATAATCTGTCTGTTCCAAGAAAGTCCAAAAGATGAATTAAGACTTCCTTTCAGTGCCTAGGAGGGGAGTGAGAACACCTTGCTCTCTTGCCCCTGGCAAATTGCCTCTTCCAACCTGACTTTCCGTTTCAAGGCTGAGAACCAGAGACCCTTCCTGCACTGTGAGTTCTCACAGCAGGTGGATTGTCTCCTGCTAGCTGGTACAGTGGAGTCCATAGGATTGCCAGGAAAGCGCTTTGCATGCTCAGGTAGGATTCACTGGACCTTTACTGAGCATGTTGAAAACAGCTCCGCAGAGGGAACTCTCTTCCCATTGTGCAGGTCCTTCTCATTTTTTTTCTCCTCCTCTCAGCATACCTTTCCTGCTCAGCATTCCTTCTCCAACCCCCCAGCTCCTCTTTGTTACTAAAACCACTTCTCTGCTTCTCAGCAATCTCTGTCGTTACCAAGTCAATCTTCCTAATTCAAAATATTTTTGCCAAGCTCATTTAATATATCCACAGAATACTTCCTCCCCTCTGTAAAGAGGTGAGTTAAAGAGCACAGAAAAAAATAATTTTCCTCAAGCAAATTTAGTCTGTACTTCAAAACCTAAGCAGTATGTTGCCTGATCTTAACCAAACCCCCTTTCATTGGTTTAACAATCCCCAACTCTCACCATGGCTTTCTCAGTCAAAATTATTCTGTTTTGCAGTAGCTGATCATAATGAGACCTTTGGTGTTCAGTATCATAGTCTTTTAACCCTTCCTTAATTTTATTAGGAAATCTGAAGAAATCCTACCATCCATATCTTTTTAGACAGCAATTTTCATTTAAGTATTTCTTAAAATTTACTTGCATCTGAGGTAGCTTTAAGTTCTGTGCAGTTATTCACACCATTGTAATTTATTTGGGGCATTTAGAACTCATCCCTAAATAATTTTAAAACAGAAATAGTCCAATGAACTAAGACTGTACATGCTGCCTCCTTATTAAAAAAACACACCAAACAATGCTCCAAGAAATATTCATTTTCGAAATGGGATTATAGAAGTTTTAGGAGCATGCAAGAAGTGCCGTGTTCCTGACTGCAGGACTAATAACTGTAGTTATATCTCTCCATTCTTTCTAAAGAAAATGAAGTTAGAATTTAATTTTAAAATCTGGGATGTTGCCAAGCATCGGTGCCCATTAATTTTGCTGAACTTCCTTTTATGCGGTCTATTCTTTCAGCGGTGACTATGTCAACAGATTTCTGTCGTTCTTATTCTATTCGACAGGAAGCGTTTTTTTCTCTTTTGTATTGTATTTTGGAGGTTTCACTGTTGTAAGTGCAGTTTCGATATTCAATGTGCTAAACAAATAACAAAGGATGGATGTTAACATTTAAAATATTGCAGATTCAGTACAAGAAGATAAAAAGGCTATCACAGCATGCAATGCCTGGTGGACTAAGAGTAACAACGACGACAACAACAGATTGATTTCTTTTGTAAACGGCCTTGAAGTCTGGGGCCGTACAGAACTGGTCAAAAGTAATTTCAGGGGGTTAGTGGTTTAAATGCATTAGCAGAATACTTACTGATGATTATTTTCTTTATAATATTTACTGTTCAGTACAGCTAATGCAAAACACTGCTAGAGTCACAGTGGGGGATTTGGCAGCTAGAGAAACTTGGGAAGTCTAGCAATTACAGTTTAGGAATGTGCCAAGCACACAAAAAGAAAAATGCTATCGTGTATATACAAATAGTAGCATGAACCCAGTCAAGAATTACTATTGCATCACCCCCATCTCCTCTGAGTCACTGCGTTAGTTTTCTTAACATATCAGCACTCAACAGAGTCAGAGATTCTTGAAAATTCACGTATTCTAGTAATATTTCCAGCAGATAACAAGTACGAAAGGGAAGTCTAATCTCTTCATTTCCCAGGTGAATTTATGTTCCGTACACCCAGCTCTGCCATTCACTCTGACTTCACTTCCTACATCAGGTGAAGACCATCCACGTGTGAAATTTGCTGGAGTATTAGTGCAAGTCATATTTCAGAAAAGGTTTAGGAATCTCCAAGCAAACCTTGAGCACATAGAACTTCTGATATTTAGCATCATTATAAGAAGATATGTGTATAGAAGAAGGAGGTGAAAAATGAGAAAGAAGAACATATTTTACGTATCATTTGTTGGGTATGAAGTTTGAAGCTCCTTCACAATTTCTTTAGTCTACCGTTTCTTTCAGGAACAGATGCTCCACAAGACCAATAGCAGCATGAATGAAATTGGAAAGTTATTTTCCTGGCAAGGAGCAGAAGAACATCATCCAAGAAAGATATTGTCCATTGAGTGATGACAATGACAGTGACGGTTAAAGCCTGAGAGCTGAAGATAGGTATCAGCCCCGAAAAGCATGTGGTATTCAGAGAGCATTTTGAAAAAAAAAAATTCCAAGTATTGGTGCTGTGAAGACATAACGGTTTGAAGGATTACACATTTGTTATCAACCTCACCAACTCAGTACTTGACAGGTATGTTGTGCACCACAGGGCTGAACTCAGAGCAGGGAGTTGGCTTCCTGCTCCTTCCCACCTCTGTGCCTTTAAAATGCTGAGAATCTGTTCG
This sequence comes from Buceros rhinoceros silvestris, assembly GCF_000710305.1. NCBI lineage: Eukaryota > Metazoa > Chordata > Aves > Bucerotiformes > Bucerotidae > Buceros > Buceros rhinoceros. Next base: position 44,098 of record NW_010421636.1, on the reverse strand, counting down.
TTAGCGGTTCTATAGTAACACCAAAACCATGTGCACCAAGGAAAATACGAGCATTTCAGGATGACCAAGGACAGTGGTAACAGGTGGATTGATGAGTCCTGGAGAGATCATGACTCCCAAAGTTCCTAAGTTCTAACCTTTATTTTTTTGTGTGTACCTATACTGAAGCTGGATGCAAGTACAGCTTGGAACTGCATAGTCATCCTTCTTGGGAATTACTTTTATATGAAGAAGCATAATAGCAAAAAAGAGAAGAAGAAGAGTCTGAAATGCATCTATAACATTTACCAGCAACACATTTTAAAAGCAAATATCTGAGTCAATAAAATACATACGTAGCCAATAGAAGGTAAAGAGGTTCCCTCTAGAAAGGGACTTTGTAGGTGAGATCATCTGTCTGTGAAAAAGCATTAACACCAAATTAAAACCAGTGACTTGACAGGCTCCAAGGTAACTGCTGCATCGCATGAGGTGACAGGACCACTCCCCCTTTGCTGGCTGGTAACAGAGAGCACGATTTGCAGGTTGGGTTCTTATTTGAGAAGTCGGGGCTGCGGAGAACCCTACAGTTAGTCCATACACTTCTTCAGTGTGCAGCCCTTCTCTTTACCCGAGCTGGCAAACGTGAGACCACACAAAGCCAGTGCTCTTCCACAAAAAAGTCATCCTTGTAGCGGCACCGAGAACCCCAGTTTCTTCCGAATACGATATACCATTCACACTTCCCTCAGCTTTACACTTGCAAATTTCCTGATACAGAATTGCTCGCCCTTGAGTGACCGCACGGTCTCAGGGGGAGACTGCTGTTAACCCCAGATGAAGCCCACCCAGATAAAGGAAAGAGCGTTAACATGTGGAACGCTATGTCAAAATAGCCTCAAAAGTTACTTTCCCCTTTTTTTTCATGGAGAGATTTATCCCGAGTGCATGAGCATTGATAATTCATTGGATTCTGCTTGGTAACTTTGCCACTCAGAGTGTGAGCAGTAGTCAGAAAAGCAAGACCAATTTCAATTAGTACTGGAACTACACCCTTTGCGCCATCACAGTAGTCATCACAAAGTCTAATAAGAGAGAAAAAAGCCCTAACAGCTTTTGCTTTGTTTTTTTTTCCTATTTTTTTTTAAATTGCAGTCAGAAAGCTATCCTTTATTTCAAGTTTTAGCTGTATCCTGAATTTTTCAGCCAAGTTCTGTACCCACTAAGCAGAGCATGGACCATCCCTTTAAGTACAGGCGAGAAGTTCTACTACACAACAGATTACATCAGCTGTCCCTCCTCCTCAGGGAAGACGGTGCATGACCCTATTCTTGCTGTTCATAAAGTAAGCACGACACACTGACTGGTCTGTGAACAACAACTGTTTGGCTGAGAAAGAGAGAGGATCAAGTAATGTTTTAGATCAAGCTTTCAGTCACTTTGAAAAGGGAACAGGAGGGTTTATTCATTCCGAGAAATCTGTGGTCATTCAAGTAACTGAAAGCATTTAAGGAAGGAATGGCATACGAAAGAGAAACATTAATTGGGCTGATCATAGCACTGTAGATCTATTTTTACAAAACCCAAACACATTTGTAGGTAGTCGTCCCTTTGAAGCATTTTCAGGCACAATTTCTTTCTCCCTTATCTGCTTAATTGACATCTTCATTCAGCTTGGACCAGCTGTTGTGTGAATTTGTAATCATTTTATTTCTTTTGGGGAAAGGCTTAGTCTTTTGAACTCAAGCAATAATTATTATTGCAAAGCAGTTTTTTCTTTTCCAAAGGAACTGCTTTGGGGTCACCACTGCTTCAGCCTCTCTGGGCAGGAGAACAATGAAGGCGTTGTTGGTGCTGGAACGCTGTCCCTTCCAAGGGGGCCGTCCCTTTCTCTTTCTGCGCGCTCGCCTCTGCATATTGAGGCTTTAAATTAGCACTTCACTGCTTGCAAGTGTCTGGAAGCCAATTTTAAAATCTTTTCTACACCCTTATGTGCAGGTAAACCCCTCGGAGTATAAAGTGGCTTACAAACATAAACACCACCTTCACAGCTGTTTCCGCTCCTCATTAAACACTATTTTTGACATGTGTATTTTACATTTTTCAGCTAGTCACCAGACAGAATAGCATTAGGCATCGTACGAGATGAGAGCAGCTCTTTTCTGTTTGGGAGAAGGCTAGTTTTCTGTGACAGGACCAGGGATTATCATGGAAGAGGGATGAAAGCTGCACAACAAAGAGTGAGTGCTGCTGCCAGTATTAATCACGCCGGTAAACGATCCTACTGACTATCATCAGACATGCAAATGGACTTAGTAAATCCAAATGACTCTCTAAGCCTGGCAATTAGCGTGAAAAGTAGATTTTTAACATTGCCTCCTCTTTGCATGTTCAAAAGCTTGACATGTAATCTTGAGCCTTACAACTTTATGCAGTCCCTTAATAGAGAAAGCAAGTGACTGTAAGTTTAAAATACTCTTCTTGACTCAGTAAATAAGGAACAACTTTTAAAAAGTTAGAGGAACCACATCTTTGCGTACTGAAAGATCATGATTTAACTTCACAAGAACATTGTTGTTATACAATACTTTTATACAAAGCGAGGCAGAATCTATGCTTGCAAGTTTTTACACCTGCTTTCTTGTGCTCCTTCTTGGGGTACGTTGCAGAATGGTGCCAAGAGCTCTGAGGGTCAACAGGATTCTCCATGACATGGAGCACACCAGCTACATCCCAGTCCGCAACACTGGAAAGTTGTTTTATGATGTTCTTATTGGTACAGAAGATCTTGTAAAAGAGGTAAATAACGTTTGCATCCCAAACCGTGTCTTTAAGGGATGCGAGCAATGCACATGATAACACGGTGGGGCAAAAGGAATGCCTGAAAGGCAGCGTCAGAGAAAACACTGCAAGGAGCAACAAAAGTTCACAGAAACCGCACGATTCCTTGTGCTCCACAGCTGTATACAGAACACAAAAACAGACTTCTAAACACTAATTACATTCAGAAGTGTATTTTGCAGAAAATGGTGTCAAGCCGGAGACTGAGACATCGCTCTTATTCATTAGCACCCGGCACAACCCAGTAGATGTGCTTCCAGGGGGACCCTGCTATTTCTAGGCACAGATGGTTCTGTTTTCCCCTCGGTCTGGTCACCTGGCAATCACGGTTGGTTAAGGAAGCCCAGTCATATGCTACTTCCACCCAGGCCAAAGAGAATATGAAGTCACGGGGACCCGATCCTGCGAATGAGTCCCCATTGCAAGCGACCCGTTAAGCACTGAGCTCTGAGAGATTGTGTGGGGACAGCTCATGGTGTTTGCAAAAGGATCATGTTGGCAGGATGATGTACTTTCATTTGTGCTTAGAGAGAGGTTACTATTCTTGGGATTCACCTCCCACCTTGTAGCATTTTTTGTTGTTTGTTTTTCTAAAAGGGCCAGCCCCATCCTGTCCTCAACAGCTTCTTGGAGATCATTATGTGTGACCCCAGTCACACATCTCCTCTGTGTAGGAATGATAATAATGGCAATTCAGTTTTGCTGCCCTGCTGCACGGAACATTCCAGCCCTGATGAAATGCAGACGTAAAAAAAAACTTTCACAACCTCAGAACCATACGTAAGTGGAGGAAGACAACGAGATTTTAAAGTGTGCACGCAGCTCCTTGCCTCAGACTGCAGATTTGTTAAAGGTTGAAGCCTCTGGATGCTGAGCAGCACTCAGTGGTAAAACTCCGCCTCCATTATATTACTACAAGATTGAACTTTTTGTGGCCATATTGCTAATCCATTTGATATTCCTAATTAGAGCTGTTTATAAAACAAAAATAAAATAAAATAAAATAAATAAAATTTAAAATTTGACTCCAGATTCATATTTTTCAATGTCTGGTTTGCCAAGGCAAGAGAGTTAACCCTGAAACACAGAGTAAATTCCGTTCTAAATGTTTTGTAATTTCAAGAGTATTTAAGACCAAGGATTAAAGTTAGAATTCATCTCTTCTTTCAATCTTTTCTAACAAGAATGAAGGAAAAAAAGATAGGGTATGACTGAGAACCACTACATAGAAAGACCTAAAAATTTTTCCACAGAAAAATAGTGATTTATGGAGGAATAGAGTTTCTCTGCACACAGGTGGAAGAGAAATGTTTATATTAAAACTTACAGTTAGTTTAAGTCCAATAAGGTCCAAAGCTTGGACACACAAACCTGGCAGTGCGCTAGTTTGTCTCATAGGCAAATCTCTGTGTCTGCCTCCCCTGTCCAGACAGGTCTGTACGGCACTCAGCTGGTTTCTAGGTGTCTTTGCAACAGGGAGTTAGGATGGGAGCATCCAGTTTTTCTTCCTAACTCACTCATCGGTGACTGACACTCAAAATAAGCTGAAGCTGCATGGCACGGTACCGTAGTGTTTGGTTGGTTTTGAGGTGGTTTGAATTCTAGTACAGGACTCACTTGCCTCAGGTCCTCAGACTCTACCCTTGAAAGTGGGTACAGCTTATGCAAACCAAATCTTTGTTAAAAACCCAAACTGTAGGTAGGTGAAAAGTGGAGGGAGAGGGCTAAATATAAGCCTGATACCCCACAAGCTGCCTAGAGTCCCCCTGATGCGTATGCGGTATGTTCTGAGGAAAAGGCAAAGTAAAGGAGAGCAAAGAGGGTCACCCGATAAGTTCATTTTTATAACCATTGTATAGGATTTCTGTTTGAGACCGAAAGCACGTTAAACAGTCATGGTCTGTCAGTGACCCTGTATTTAAGAGCAGAGAGCTAATACGGGATTATTGGTAACACACTATTTTACAGGGCGTCCATAACCATGTGTAAGAAATTGCCATAGAATTACAAAGTTATTACTTGGTTATTTGTGGCTTTGCCAAATACAGTGTTACTTGATCATCCTTAGATTAATGGGGTGTTGATCGGGTTTGGCCATTTACCTCCATTCTAGGTCGTAAACCTGATGTTAGCTGAACTAAGTTCCCAGTCATAGCATTTAACATTTCTTTCCCTCTGCAAAAATAGGTTGATGTTGGGAGGTATGGTAGGCTCCATCCTAAGGAAGCAAATCACTAATTGCTCTGGTTCTTAAATGCAGAGACTATTTCAGGCATAGGCTTTCCAAAAGGCTCCATCAAGGCCTTTCCAATAAGCACACGTTATTTTATACTCCCCACAGTCTGTAAACAGATTCTCAAAGTTTGGAAATGCGTGTTTTCGCAACCCATTCGGGTTTTTTCCAATCCTGCTTGCCGCCACCCTCCTCTGCACTGTAAATGGACATAAAATTAACAAGCTAAATTTCATTTAACACGTAACTTTCATGAAGGCAACATTCTTGCAAAGCACAGAGCTATTTTTCATTAAATCTTGGTGCAAACAGACACTTAGTTTGGATTTGGAAGACTGTAGAAGATCCTTACACACCCATGTGTGTGCATATGTATGTTTATGTATGTATGTATGTGCCTGCACACACGCACACACGTATACCTGCGTGGTAATTAGCATTTGCTCATGGATGTTATCAGCAACTGTAGGGGAGACAGAAGTTTAGACTGCTGACCAGGCCTGAGAGAAGCATAATAGAACCCTACAACACTCTAGAAAGTTCACCACAGTGTAGGCTTTATGTTTCTTATGAGTGCGAGTTTAAAGGAAATTTAAAGATCTTAGGGTTGATGCAGAGTTGAAATTCCTCTGTGCTTAGGTTGGCTTTATTGGTATACCTCACCGCAGCAATAAAAAATAAAACAATTTCTAAAACCCAACTGCAATTCTAAGAGAACTTGACCTTGCCTTCCGCTCCACTGAGTACTAAGTGAAAACGCTGTGGTCGCAGTGCCCGATGCTCATTTTGTGCTCGCTTTACAAAGCTGTAAGTGACTGTTGGTACACAGAAGAACAGCCCTCAGCAAGGGTCAGCCTATACCTCACATGACCCTTATTACAGTCTGACGTGTGAGAAAGAAGGTCTTTTATTTAATCAAAGACGTGCTGTGACAGAATAGGGAAGAATGCCTTTTCTCTGAAAACGCTTTTCAGAGAATCGGCAAGGATTCCGCAACACACAGGCAGTGCTCTCAGCTTTTAGTCCGCTCTGCCGCTGACTCCCCCTGCCATCTTCAACAGTCTCATTCTTTGGTATCTCAGTCCTCCCCAGATCCCAAATGCAATAATAACGCTTCCGGTCTCTATCGGGGGGGAGGTTATTTGTTAATACCTGCAAGCTACTTCAGCTTCTTGGATGAAAAGTGCTATTCACACTCAGATTATTCTATCTGGAGCTGAGAATAATAGCTGATACTCAGCTGTGCATACTGTCCGCAACTCCACTGCCTGTTTTCCTTGCTGGAAATGTAAAGATCTGAGCTGACTGAACTCCTTCCCCCGCCCCGTCACAATGACTGTCATTTTTCATATTGATGCAGCTGTAATTCATAAATTCCGATCCCTAAACCTATGAGGAAACAGGAGAGCTGGAGGAACACCCGCAGCCTCTTTGCCTGCCTGGGGAAGCTGCCGTCTGCTCTGCCGAGAGAGGCGAGGGGGAGCCTGCGGGGAGGGCAGGGTCTCCAGCAGGACTGGCAGTGAAAGCTCTCATCACCATCCTTTTCTCCAGCACACCAGCCCTCCTGTAAGGGAGACGTCTGTCAGCAGCTCTGGCAATTCACTGCCGAAAGTCCCGCTCGCACCGTAGCCTAATTCAGGAAACAACTTTTCTTTAAGAGTGTTACTATTGGCATCCAGTACCTGAGTCCAGCTTATATTTTAGCAAATAATTTCTCTTTCCTTTCACCAAATTCATCCTCAGTGGAAATTAGAAATATATGTTGCCATACTCCTGAAAATTCCTGAATAAATCAAGGGCTGGGTGATCTGAATTTATAACAACACCATCCATCACTCCTTGAGCTCCACAACACTAATTCTCTGTTTCTCTTCCATCTGAACGTAACCTCGGGGATTAAGTACTGGGTATAAAATCACCCCACATTTGTTACCAAAAATGTTAGGAACATGGCAATTCACCTGTGTAAATTTGTCATACCACGTTGTCTGAAAAGTACAATTTCCAGATAAGGAATATTTCTACCTGTTATTTGTGCTGTACGGCTTTTGAGAACACGGCTGGTTTCCACACCCTCTCAGTCCCCTCAGAATTCCCCTGTTCCATGATTTCAGTTTTGAAATGGCACACCTAGAAGCACTAAGGCACTGCTTACTGGAGTCACCTGAGTAGAAGGCACAGGGATTCGAACGAGGACTAGGCACATTTAACACCCATATGCAAAATTTGTTTCATGTTTGTATCCCAACAAAAAAGGAATAAATCTTATAGTAGAGTGGCAGCTTGACAATTGACTGTCAAATATAGGAATTGAGAAAAAAGATATATAATAATAAGAAAAAAAGACTAATCAACAAAACTTTTTTTAAAATCAGGGTAAATAAGAATTTCTAAAAGTTGAGCTGTAAGTCGTTATAATGTTAAAACAAACAGTGAAGTGTTCTTTGGTTTTACTGAATTTAAAAAACAAGGGGAGAAAAGAGCATTTGAGTATTCTGTAGCAGGAATATGGCATATGAAGGGTCTTTCTATGTAACAACGAACATACTGAATATGAGGACAAGGGCAGGAGAGGTGGTAGAAATGAAAGCAGGTAAATAGAAATGTTTACATCCAGCACAGAATCAAACTCAGGTTTGATACCTTAAATTACGAATGCCTCAAGCCTCAAAACCTGCAGCTTTCTGAGGACTTTGCACCTCTCTGCTCATCTGCATCGAAGAAGATAGCTTGGGAGGCTGAGCATAAGGGCCACCTTCTCAGAGGAAGAGGTTAGGCTTTTTGAGCTATTGCCCGGTTTGCTGTGTTTGAGCTCTGCTCACACTCCGCCTCACGCTGTTTCCTGAAAACAAATGTTCCCACACCCAGCAGTTACTACAGAGCGGAAGAAACCTGTTAGCATGGCGTAATTTGCTGTGTTTGAGCTCTGCTCACACTCCGCCTCACGCTGTTTCCTGAAAACAAATGTTCCCACACCCAGCAGTTACTACAGAGCGGAAGAAACCTGTTAGCATGGCGTAATGGGACTTCTCTTCCTGTGAAGGAAGGACCACCTGCTTGTGCGCTTTGCCATGGCCTC
>NW_010421636.1:28811-35833 GCF_000710305.1 Buceros rhinoceros silvestris | reverse complement strand
TCCGATTCAGCGTAGACTCTACAAGGGCCTCAGAATGGCTCGGCAGACCCTAAGTTAGGTTCAGTGATAACGCGATCGCCGTGCGTTGAGGAGAGAACGCACCGATGTTCATGGCTAGAGAACTATATCCAGAATTATAGGCAGAAATAGGACACCAACCTGGAATGAAGACTGGTGTACTCTCTGTTCGTGTTATTTTCCATTTTGGGAGAAAATCTTCATCTGGAAGAGAAGTTAAAAGCTGTATGTCTTTTATTGTAAAAATGTAATAAACATCAAAAGACATGGAGAAAGTAAATGATAGAAATGGACAGAACCTTGAGTCCAGTCTCTGTTGAATTCCATGTAACTTCGTATAACAATAATTGTGATATAATTCATAATTTTGTGTAGCAATAAATAATTTTTTATTTTTTTCCCAGGAAAAAATATTTCTTGAACTCTATGCAAAAGAAAGAGGGAAATATCTAAAATGAAAGCCAGGCATATTTTATGTAGATTACAGTAATAAAATCTCAACCTCTGCAACCATTAGAATCAATGTTACTGTAGGGGTCTGACCCAAAATTCACTGGAGTCTAGGGAGAGATTCGTCCTGACTTCAATGGGCTTTGGATTAGGTCCTGCAAGAACAGCCAAACCCTGCAAAAATGTCTTCTGCCAAGTTCAAAACCAGATCTTTGAATACAAATAAAACTGAACCTCAATATCATCTCTTCTTGCAATAAATTCTTCTAAGTTCATTTGGTAGAAGGAGCTGAGATTTCACAATACCTAAAAGCTCCAGTTCCCACATTCCAAGAGAAATAAAGAAACCTGGTGGGGCTTTACTGGTTCCATCTTTTCTTATCTCCAAGGAATACTGAAGACAAGGCTCCTCACTCTTTGGTGGAACTTGCTCTCTGTTCCCACGTGAAAGTGGGTAGGAACTCTACCACAATTACAGTTCACAGGGTGGGAGAGAGATGAAAAATGCATCCTTCTTTTATTTGGTTTCCTCAGAGATTATGGATATAAATCCTGTGCCCAGATGGAAGGGAGATTTTCTTCCTTTTTTTTTTTTTCACCCTCTCCAGAACTTCTTGGCTCCCATCTCTTACTTGGAAGCCAGTTTTATTTATTTGGGGAAAGGTGCAGGCTGGACAGTCAAGGACATATTTCATGTATTTGCAGTCCTATGACTTTCATTGCTCTGTTTTTTTTCCGCTCATCATTTCCCTACTGCATTCACTCGTCACTGCAAAACCAATAAAACCCAGATTAATCCCCTGGCTCTGAAGCATATTGAATGCGCTTAGTGTTCTCTGGAGAGCCGTGGCAGCCATCGCACCTCCCCGACTGCTCACGGTGTGAGCACTTGCTGTCTCCTGCATTCCCATCTGGCACGTGCAACCCTAGGGCTGAGCTGATAAAACCATCTAGATGGTCTCTACCGTAGCTGGCCGGCATTCAAACGCAGGTTTATTTAGATATTACAGCCCTGCTTGATAATGTGGGTCAAGGGATTCGGTGGGGGTGGCTGGTCTCTCCATCGCTGCCGGCCCACACGGGTGTAGGGTTTAGGGCTAGGTTGGAAAAACACGATCTTCAACAGCTTTTACTGGCTTCTAGCTTTTTCATTAGCTGAACATATATGAGCAAGTCTTGCATTACACGGGGCAGATTTCTCTTTTTGTGGTATTGCTTTGCCAGTAATACTTTAAGTTAAATATCATTGTGAGAACTCGGTAACCTGGATCACCATGCTCCACACACAGTTTTGTTTGGGTGCTTCTTTCAGTAGTCACAGGTAAGTCTGAGTGTCATCTGTCCTCTGTTTAATATATGAAATCTTAAAAAAAAAATTGGAAAATGCTCCATTACATTTCTCTTTTTAAAGATTGTTTCATATCTAAGATATTTTTTGTTCTGCAAAGTAACAAACTGCAAGGCAATCTGTAACAAATATTTATGGTTTCAGGAGAATCTGATGCTGACTTTCTTCACCTGTGCCTGACAAAACAATGCTTTGGTTTTCTTTAAAAATTTGAATGGGTGAAGAAAAAGCAACACTTGGCTTCTCCCCTGTCTCCACTTCATTTGTCACCCATAACTAAAACTCATAGCTCACATCAATTCAGGAAAAATTACTTTTTGGGGGAAAAAAAAAGTGGAACATGAGTGAGCAGAAGATGCTGTCCTTTGGTAATGGAAATCTCTCAGGGGAATGGCAAGTCAGGTTTTGTGAGAAAATTCACTGTCATTACTATCAAAATTATTTTAGCTGATTTCAGAAACATGTATAAAAATAAATCCCATGCAGGCTCTCTTAAATGTATGTATACTGTAGCTCCATAAGCCACTGTATACCTGGTCTTAGCATTCATAATCCCTACATTTTCTCTGTACCATACATGCATGAACACACACACACACACACACAGAGTTTTGCTCTTTTACACAGAGGCCATAGTTCAGTTTACTTTCTGTGAGTCAGAACACATGGATCCGAGTTAAAGCAATAGCAGCCTAATGTTTCTCTCTGGTTAACATGAACATCTGCACAGGCAGCGTTCATGACTCTACTTCGGTACGGCCAGCAGAACATCTTGACCATTTTATCAGACCTGGTGTAACACAAATTTAAAATATACAGCCACTAGCTAAAGAGCAGCAGAACAGATGACTCTCTCCAACCAAAATATTCACTGTCGACTTCCTCTGGTTTTAACTGCCAGCAAGTTTATCGTATCCATCAAAGATGTTTTCATTAAAACTGATTAGCTGCTGAAAATAATAGAGTAAAAAGGTCACGGATGATTTTTGTTCTAAAATTAGCTTCCTTTTTTTTTTCACAAAAGCATCATTAATTTCACCCACAGCTATTTGTTTCCATTTCAAAAGCAAAGCCCAAGAATTATAAGCCAAAAAAAAATGGAGATAAAGCAAGAACAATTCTGATTATGAGCACGTACCCATATCCCAATACATTTGTAGTAATTTCTGTTACTTCCAATTACTAATTAAGAACTTTTTCTCCCAAGACATAGATACCTTTATTTCCTAGCATTAAAAAGCTTTGGGGAGTCTTTTTATTTTTTTTCTTCTTTTTCACTTGGCTAAGCCAGGGACAAATCATACTAAGGAAAAGGTACAACCAGAGTTCGCAGACAGCCTTCAGCCAGCGAGAGCAGAGCACTGAAGTACCCGGGGCAGGTCTCTGCGCCTGCTGCCAGAGTTTACTACCTGTCAGACCCCCTGGGTCTCTCCCCCACTGACTGGCAGATTACTCCTGCAATAGAAAGGCAATTTCTATAGGAAAATGTGCTTATTGGGTTAAATGATTCTGTTTGGGGGGATAAGAGGGAGGAAAGCATCGTGCTTTTCAGGAACTCAAGATTTCTTGTGCAAACAGGCAGGGAAGGGCATCCTTTCGACAGCAGCTCACTCCTTCCCCAGCCGCATCAGCTGGTGCAGTACTGCAGAGCAGGGCTCGCCTCTGGTGTATCCTGACTGCAGCTGCTACACGGTGCTGGCTCTGAAGTGTGGCAGTAGCTCCATGCAGTAATTTACTCAGAATTAGGAAGAGGAAACTCAAAAAGACAGAGTAGACAGAGCCCATGTTGAAATGTTTGAAGAAAGAGAACTTCTTACGCGGATTGAACTTTCTGTAGCCAAAACTACTTGGTTTGCTGCAAAGATTGTTGATTCACTGTCTTCTGTTATTTTAATATGTCTCTGTTAAACTAACAATGTATTAGGAGCCAAATCCTCAGCTGGGATAAATCTTCTGCTTTATCAGCCTACCTTCACAACACCCTTTTTGCTCCAGCCTGCAGTGTTACATCCCGCTTCAGCTTCATCAGTAAAAGCCTTTTCCAAGTTAAAGCGCTGGAGGTAAACAGAGGAAAAGCTTTTTCCTGTTGTTGCTGATCCTGCTCGGAGGCTTAACATGGATTTCTCAGGCTAAGGATTTAATTGCAATGTCTAATCTGAGATGTCTTTCGGTCTTGGATGCTGTTCATTAGACAGATAATTTTTGCTTCTTTTTCCAAAACTTAAGCATCACAAAACCAAGAACGTATAATGCTGGAGCCTCCAAAACCCGCTCTAGGCAGCTCAGCGAGAGGTGTTCCTAGATGAGATTAGTAAAATCTGAAAACAATATTTCCAGGAATCTTTGCCAAAGCACTTTGGAACCTCTTTCTACCAACGTGACATACAACAGGCTGTGACTGAAAGAGTTGGAAAACCAAACGATTCAGAACGTGAAATGCTTTTAACCCAAACAGCCTCACTGAGTAACTAATTATTCAACATTTTTTTTCCATCGCGCCCACGATGTCGTAGATGCTTCCCCAAGGCAGGAACGTGTAGCACCCGCCCAGAGGCCCACCATGTCTGTCTGAGGGACTTTCACCACACTCTGTGTGGAGAGGGGTGGTAAAATTTCCTTCTAACACACACTTCTGGGGAGAAACGTGGTTAGACAAGTTCTGTTACTATTTCATCCATTTTTCACTTTAAACACTCACAAAAAAATTGGACCGAAACATATGAGCATGAAGGAATGTTGCCTGACACTGAGCATCAGAGGGCAATTATGTTTTTCTGTAATAGAATTTCCTCAGAAACTCTTCCAGTTATTTTATGTGTGATTTTATACAACAAAATGTAATAAAACGCCCATTTATTTTCAATCCTTCTATTTTTAATAACATAAGCAAGAATGAACTTGATAATCCCATTTTTCTGATTGGATTGTGAAATGCTGCATATATGCAAGAATTACTTGGCAGCCAGTCAAATCGCTAGAGGAAGATCTCTTATTTTTCTAATTTGCTGCGAAAGTCTGAAATTGAGTTCTTTCCACATTAGTTTTACATGGTGGATCACATGACTAATTCCCAGGTGAGTCTCACAGGTATTTGGGACATGCTGAGCGTGCTTCTTCTTTTAATCTATGTGTATAAACTGAGTGATTTGATACTTCAAATCATCCAACACACAGTTTTTATTTCATAACTTTTTCCCTCTACATCTCTTTTTTTGGTGCCCTTTCATGTTCTGACATTCCCCTCCCCAGTTTAACAGTTATTTTAAGGATGGTGAGCCTCTCTGCATTTGATAAATTCCTGTGCATTTGCATTCATATGGATGGAGGGAGAATCAGGTCTAGTATATCACCGTCTCTTCTCAAGCTACTGCCTTCCCTCCTCCTCAATATTTTGGAAATTACACTATTTTCTGCTGTTAAATTTTATCTATGTTCCCATTCTACGCAGAAACAAACAAAACCCAGTTATCCCTGGTGAAGTCCTGCAAATTATAACCTTCCACCCCCAAATGATAGCTTAATCTTCCAGGAAACTGCACAGACAGACAGTATTTGAGCTTTGGGGGATAGTAGTTCACTCTGGCATGTGAAGTTGGACCAAATGACATGTGAAGGGATGCAAGGACGAAATAATTAATTTTGCTTCTGATTTTTTACATTGATTTACACAGAAGAGTCTTAATGCAACTGGCCTCCGACGCTCACTCTTGAAGAGCTCTTTAACATAAAGGTGGGCTTCATTTTCCACTTTTAGTAAAAAAAGTACATTGCTTACAACTCTGTAAGCATTTAAAAGTATTTAGTTTTAGACCTACACAAATATGAGCCTTAGTTTGTATTTATTCTAAGCGCTGCTGCTCTACAGGCTGTGGGTGAACATCTCGGGATGTCAAGGCGAGGGAGCGTGTACCTGATCTGTCTGTCTCCTTTTCCACCGAAAGCAGACACAAACAGGGGACAGGCTGGGTGATGCTGACAATGTCCCTCCCCTCCACTGTTAACTGATGTGGGCGCCCACCATGACCCGCAAGCTCGGGGATGCTGCGGTGGGGATGCCGGGACCAGCTGGCCCATAGCTCAGCGGGTGTTCCTGTGCTGTGGAGAAGCAACTTTCTGTTCTGTTACTCTGGCTGTTTAAAAACAAAGCATCCCAGAGCTAAAGGAGGGAAATTGCAGGCCCTGAGACGTGACAGCTTGGCCGGCCCTTCCTGGTGCACAATGGCAGGAAGGCACTGCTGTGGTTTCTCTGGGACCTGGATGGCCTGATAAAATGCTGCGAAAGAAACGCAGCGAGCATGCATGGCAAATCTGTGTACAATACGTGAGCTCTGTGAAAAAGGACACACGATGCTAGCTACTTCATCAGCTGCACTATGAAATCGTCCTGCCTGCTGGCTGTAGACGCTAATTAAACCTGTGGCATCTTCATGTGTAAAACACATTTACATTTATCAAATAACTATTATGCTTATGCATCTATGTTTTGTTTCTTCCCTCACTAGTCCTCATACGGAGCTGCTGTGCCCACTGCTGAGGCTATCCGAGGCATTTTGTACAGGTCAAAAGCTAGTGAACCACGTGAGTCCAGAACCTACCCAGTCTCAGTCCTCTGCTCTTCCTGACATACTCGGTGACATAAAGTATGTGGACCTGTAATTAAATTTAGTACAGAGGCAAAGCAAACAAACCACAAAGTCTATTAGAAACATCTAATCATGGCAGAAAAATTGCACTACAAAAGCATGATAAACAAAACACTCGTAATTACGAGTACCTTAAAAACCAAGGACAAACGCAAGATTGTAAAGATCAACAATAAAAATCAAATGTAAAAAAACCCCAAAACAAATGTCTCCTAAATTAAGGAAAATATTTATAGAATAGATCTAAGCACAGACCTAATATTTAGCTTTATTTAAATTTTGGCTCCCAAGAGAATTAAAAAACCAGCTGGTATTGTTGATCTAATAGCGCCATGTCGGCCCAAGCAGACGGCGTAAGGACTGTGTGAGAGTCAATGTCAACAAGTTATAGACTTGGAAAGATTGAGTTTACTATTTTATTTTATGTTTAAACGTTGTGCTGTGATGAGAGTGGAATTAGAGGAAATTCTAGAGCAAATATACAGTTTAAACCCAAATTCATTTAGTCGGTTTAAGCAGAGGGAGAAATATATATATCTCCCCACTCTTCACCACCAGCTGAA
>NW_010421636.1:23561-28726 GCF_000710305.1 Buceros rhinoceros silvestris | reverse complement strand
CCGCATATTGCAACGTCAACAGAGCATCAGCTGGCTTGGCTTCTGGAGCCTGGGAACTTCATTCTTTGTAGCTCACTTGGGTTTTCAGGAGGTAAGGCTACGTTATAAACAGCAACATAGTGATCCTAGTTCAGTTCTTAATTAGTCACCTCTTCTTTTTGAAAACCATACAAAATCAGGTTGTGGATTAGGTAGATTATAATGTCTAACTTCTAGCAGTGGAAATAGCATTTGGGATCCTTTCTCTTCTAAATAAACATAATTAAAAAAAACAACAACAACAAAAAAGAAAACCAGGAAAGGATTTTGTCCTGATGTTAGTTAGCCAAAATGGTAATTATCTCCAGCATGTCATTGTGGTCTGTGAAGTATTTCGTTCAGCCGCAGCTCTCCACTACCCTTCTACATGATACACATTTATTCCGTGTTCCTGAGAAATTTGGAGCTTCTTCAACATGAAAGGACCTCTGTGAGAATCAAGATGTCTAGATAGTGACATTGACTTAATTACCTCAGAAAAAAAGCGTGTTTCTGACCACCAAAAACCCCTGGGCTCCAGTTCATGAAGTTTTCTTCCTTTGTGACCTTGCATCCAGTCTGGTAGGGCTCTGGTTGTAGACTCTGCCTGAGTGAAATTCCTGGACCTTTTCTGCTCTCTCCTCCTAGTAAGGGACTAGCGAGCCACTACTAGAAAACTAAAGAAAAGCCTTGGAGCTTTTTAGACCTAGCCAGGATGACACTCAACAGATATTTCCAGGGAAACCTGTGCAACTGAAATCTTCATAGTCTGATACCTAGGAGATAACTCTGGTAAGTTCAGACAGAGCAAGCTGGGGCATGGTGGGAAAATCAAACGCAGAACCACACGCTAACTCTGCTTTGCTCCAGCGCAGCAGTCTCATCTCTCCAAACCAGTATGGCACTGGCCCAAGCGCTGTCGTTAGTATCTTAGCCTGATGTATCGCAGGGATAATAACAAACCCTGAAGAGTGGAGGAATATTAGAGAAGACCGAATGTCTGATAGTTATGTACACACAGTTTGTGGTCAGAGAGAGAGGACAGCAAGAGAGCAATTCAGCATCCCCATGCACCAGTCAGACCTAACGAGGACTTTGCAGTCACCTTAGACATCTTCAGCTTGCCAACTTGTATTCAATTTCTGCATTTACACACACGCACAAGTATTAGTATGAGGCTGCGGCAACCCAAAATCTGGTTTGTTGGTGCCAAAACTAATTCCAGATTGCACATATAGAATTATACAACTTATATGTCCAGAGGCTGTGGAATATGTAGAAGGCAGGAGAGCAGCCAGCTCCCTAACCCGGCCCAGCACATACATGGAAAACACCCAAGGGACTGTTTGAGTCACACTGTACCAAGGCAACAAATATTTAATTAGACTGACAAATAGGGTGAGTTTGTCTGAGCTGTGCCGCCTCCTTCCTACGTGGAGGGAAAAAAGCAAAACCCTTGGAGGGAAGCCTCTGCAACGCCCCAAATGCCTCCTGCCCGGAAGGATGTTTCTTCCCTCCAGCTTTTCCAGCTTGGCTCTTTGCCATCTCATGTGGAGCAAATGTCAGAATAATCCTGACAGAGAAATCTCTTAACCATGGTCTAAAGTCTGTCCACACAGAGGAAAAAAGATATCCGGTACGTGCATCAATATAGAACGTCCCCAATTGACAAAAACCTGAGGAAAAATGCTTTTACCTGTCAGGAGTGCCCCCCCAGGTACAGGCCCACCAGCATGACACTGGTGTGACATGCTGCAAGGTGTCATGTATTCTTCTTCTTTGTATTTATTCATAGTGAGTGCCCATAATCTTTTCCTAAGATGCATTTTTTTTGAGAAATAATAGAAAAGTTCTCCTAAAGCCCATTTTACAGCAAAACTTTTCTTTCCCCCCCTATTCTTGCATACCTTTATTCCCTCCAGAATGATTTTTCAGTGATGTATAGTGCTAGATGCTCTTTACCATCAGTTTCTTGGCATTCAGTTGCACCCAGTTTTCAGAGACATCCTGTTGAACAGTAACGTTTTTGGAAAAATTTGAGCCCTTACTCACAGGACCTGTACAAAAGTTTTTGTTAATGTTCCTAAAGGCATCTTTTGCATTCAGGAAACCATTTAATAGCACCAGACCTATTTTTTTTTCACTGTTCTAACTTCCCACTTTTTTGGATCAGGTCAGTGAGAAGAGCAGAAACTATGGAAATGTCGCTGGGTTAAATTTCCTATCATGTCCTTGCAAACAAAAACATCATAGTATTTTGTCGTCTGGAGATGGACACGGCCTCTGAAATCATGAGTTGTCTTGGAAACCTGGGTCTGACTTTCATTCTTTTGCCTAAAAGTCAAGGATTTGGTCTCATTTCAGCAACAACCACTGATTTGTATAAGCTTGGGAATTCCTGAAAACTCACTCAAAGTATTTTTTGGGGGTCTGATAGTAATTTCAGTGTATCTTGATCTAGCAACTGCCATACTCGCTATAATGTTTTGACACAGAAATTAATTAGGGCAGCCCTAATTTAGCACCAGCAGTGGACCCTACGAGCACAGGGCAAGCCTCTGAACTACAGCCAAAGCTGCGGGTGGATCTGGGCTGAGAGCTGCGGGCGCTGGGGTCTGCATTCATCTGGGGGCAGCAGTGGCAGCTGGACTCACTCCTTGTTTGCTCAGTCCCAGGTGCATACCTCCTGTCATGAAATACGTTGCCACACAGCATTTTGCTCTTCTCTGGACAGCTGGGATGAAGGAATATGTGTCGCTCCATAGCACACACCTAACGTGCAGCCTGGGGGCAAGCACTGACCTAACAAAACCCATTTCTTCAGCTAGATGGGCACAGCCAAAGCAATGTTACGTATTCACAGTGAGCAAAGTTCTTATAAAAGTGGAAGGTGTTGCTGTACATGGCAGGGGGGTCGGAAATAGGTGCTATTTAAGGTCCTTTCCAACCCGAACCATTCTATGATTCCATGAAAATTGTATACGCCCTCTCCTTGTGCTGGTGAAAGGGTCACCAAACAAAAATTTTTTGCAGGTCTTCCAGTTTCTTGCTTTGTGAATGCCAGGCCAAAGTAACACCAGGATAATACCTTCTCTGTTATGTTGTACAGTGGCCAGCGAACCATATAGAGACTGATTTTTTTTAATATCAAAGGTTTCCTCCTCCTCATTACACGTTGAACGACACAAAAGCCTACATTTCCTACACAGAATTCTAATGTATCATTTATGAAAGATAAACTAACATGCTGCCTGTGAGCTGTAATTAAATCAGTAATTCCTAGAGGGGTTCTCATTAACTAGTACAGTAGGAACAACCATAGCCTGAGGCAGGCAAAACTCCTGCCTGCAGTTTTGTTTTGTTTTTCTGCACATCTGCTTCCTATCATGCCTTTTAATACTAACACCTTGAACGTGAATGATTCCCCTAGGCTTTCTGGCTGACCACCTTGCTATTGTTTTTCTCCCTTAAAAAAATAATAATAAAAAAAATCTGACATAAATGATTCAGTTCTTCATAAAGCACTGCTGTTTTCACTGAATCTTTGTGATAGAGCATATTTAAATAGTTAATCCTTAATGCAAGGAATTCAGTATTTCCTCACATTTCTTGTTTCACGTCATACAAGAAATACAACTTGAGATATGTTTTTCTTTGGTATAAGGCAAATAATTTTCTTGTTTAAGATCATCCTTTTTTTTTTCACGTGTATAAAGGCAGGATGGTCCAGTGATATAACCTGATTTCCAGAAATCTAGGCTCTGTTCTCTACCCCAGCACAGACTTCGTGATTCTCTCTTTGCTAAGCCGTGCTGTTTGCCTTTCCTGTACGTTTAGATCCCTATTTCCTGGAGAGGGATCATTAACCTGGGGTTTGGCACTGGTGACTCACCAGTGAGAAGATGGAGAGGGTGGTGCTTCACACGGCACACACAGGAACCAGCCCTTGCAGCTGGCCAAAAAGATGCAGAGGAGCAGGTTCTCTTCACGCTGGTGTCTTTGGACCGCAGGGTAGTACTCAAAGTATTTAATTTCTGTCAAAGGTTCACAGCCTACTTGACCACTTCAGCAATGGATAAGATGATAGTTTGGGATGAGGGTGGGTACATTTCAAGACAAAGGCTGTCGTACTTGCACAGTGTGTCGGAGATCCTCTGCCTGATGCTGTTCAAACTCGTGTCAGACCTCCAGGTGCTTTCCCTAACACCAACGAACTGGCTGCTGCTGAAGTGGGGGTTTCTTCATCTTCCTGTTGAGCAGTTTTTAATTGCAAGAAAGGCAGCTTTGCAGGGCCAGAAAAGAGAGGGAGAGTTAATATGACCTCACAGCACACTCAGTAGGGAGACCAAAATAATGGATTGTAGATCATACCCTAAGAAGTGTTTACACTTTAACTGATGAGAATGTAACGGAAAATACACTGACCCAGCCTAAGTGCTTCTGCTTCTGCACCATTTGCTAGGAAAAGGAAAAAGGCAACTCTATGTCCTTTCCCTTTGGCAGGCATTGCTTGCTCGCTTGATAATCAATTGAATTTTCTCATCACCCTCCACTCTGGTAGCTTTGATGCAGTTTGGACAGTAGAGGCAGAGAGTTTTCAGAAACTGCACACGCATTTTGTATCACCAACCTATCACTCCATCCACTTCCCGAGCTTATACTCATCCCTGTGCTGCCAGCAGAAGCTGGAGAGGGGACGTGGGACAGAACAGCCCTTTGCGTCTCACACCTTGCAGCGTTCAGCGTTCGCTGAGAGAGGAAGAGCAAGCAGAGGGGAAGACGAAGTAGAAAAGAGCCCTGCCACATTTCTGACTAGCGTGGGAGACAAAAATGCATTGGACTGTTCAGAAGCTATTTATATTTTATAGATACAGCTTTCTCTCACTTACTATTTAATTGCATTATAAAAGAATTCATCCTGTCATGGCTGGTTCAAGAGCAGGCAGCACCCAGATGTTGCACTCTCCGCGAGACTGCGATCCATGTGTGAGTGAAGCAGAGCAGCACTTTGTTTCCAGACAGGCACAAATTACGCCTGTCTTTCCTTTGTTTTCATGAGGTCAAGTATATCAAATAGGATATGTTGGAGGCCCCAATTCAAGTACACAGCTCCCTTTATGCAAATATTTACGAGCATTACTGAGCAG
>NW_010421636.1:13057-23469 GCF_000710305.1 Buceros rhinoceros silvestris | reverse complement strand
AATGGCTTTGCCATATTAGGAGCTAGGAAAGAGGAATAGTTTGAATAGTCTATGTCCAAAATCAAGAAGATACGACCAACAGATGTCTCGGCAAACTCTCGAAAGGAAAACAAAAGTCCAGATAGGAGCAATCTTGTTTACCAATGAAGTTCATGAACTCATTTGTCCCTTAAAGTGAGGCAACAAAAAAAAATTTTAAAGAAGGGTTGAAAATGTATTCACAAAGAGGAGAAAAGTGAAAATGTTTTATTCTAAGATCACAGAGGTCAGATTTTGGGCAGTTTAATAGATTCTAGCCGTATAAAAACATTTTTGATAAAAGGCTAGGATCTTTCTGATGATGCCTCCTATAATAGTTTGTTTCTTTATCAGTTATAAATCCTGGTAATCTTGAGAAGGCGAGAGTGTGCCTGCTCAACATTCAGCCCCTCACAACCAGGCCAGCCTTGCATGGCTTTTGAGGTCCGATTCCCCTTCCTTTGTCACTTCCTGCACCACCTTCCCCTTCGAGATGCTTTGTGCATCCCGCACCAGCGATGCTGTGAGGAGCTGGGTGGCACGGTAAAGCCGTGCTGTGCACAGACCCCTGAGAGCAGCGCTCTCAGCGCGGCACCGTTTTGCAGGTGCTAGATCAGCACCTCGTCTGGGGCGCTCGTGATGGCCTCACAGTCAGAATTTTCTAAGGCAAGCAGAGCCATCACGTATGATCTAGTTGGTGCTGACAGAACAAAACACACGTTGTAGCCTGGATGTAACACATTCAGCTCCCGAACGCATCAGCTCTACTCTCTCCACAGCAATCCTGACATTCTATGGGTTTGAGGGGTTTTGTGACACGTTAGATGATCCGGAAAGGACTCTCCCTTGGCCAAACAGGGAAAGAAGACAGACTGGAAAACAGAGTTCGACATACACCTCAGTTTTTTAATAGTCTCTTCTACTAGTCCCTCCCTCTGTAAAAGTAACATACGAAAACAAAGCCTCAAGATTGTGAAACCTTTGCTCAGAAGCCTTTGGGGCTCGCTGGTTTCTATTTATAAATCACAATAATAGAAACATTGCAAAAAAGAAAGGCCAACAAGCTGAAAATCAGAGCTAGAAGCTGCCAGACTGGGAGTCCTGGACCAGTGGTTTGTGAGCAGTGACTTAATGGCTCCTCCTGTTTTCCGCCTCCCCAAATGCTTACTGCTTCCTCCGACCTGTTTAGTTCTGCAAACCAAACACCAGTCGCCATCTCTAGCAATTCAGCCCTCAACAGCCTCTGCCCAACAGGCCAGTCCTTCAATTTTCCAGACGTTCGCAAGCTGTCTTTGAGGATGCGTTTCTATTCCACTGAACTTCTTTATCTGGCCAACTATTCTAGCTGCTTGCAAAATATCTTCTCATAGACATTTGGTCTCTTAGATGCTGCCAACTCTTGTTTCTCTGAAGCTATTGCATTTAGTTTGGTTTCCAATGCACTTTTTGGAAGCTTTTAAGTTACAGAAACTTCAGAACTTTTCCCATTGAGTTTGGTATTCATGCCCCCAGGCCTGCAAGAAAAGCAATAAATGGAGACATATTCAGATGTTTCCAGGCTCAAATTCTCGTACAATTTCCTTCAGTTCAGAGCAAAAATTTATTCTACATAGTTTTCTCCGCTAATTGCTTGTATCAACAGCCTGGCTGCACTGCGTTTCCCAGCAGCCTACTTTGCTTTACGGAGTCAGCTGGGTGAATTATTCACAGACCCTGTGAAACAGAGTGAAAGCCAGCTATTGCATGGGCATGGCCCGTAATGCATGCTTGGTTCTTCAGGAGCCTTGCAAACATTATTTATTCTGCATTGACCTTACCCCCATGCAAAAATAAAAACATTTGTTCTAAGATTTTATCCATAAGGTTTTCTGACTTTTTTTGGCAGCCACGAATCTCACCGTGACAACTCCAAAGAACTTCAAAGTCTCTCAAGACGACACGCCAGAAGAACTGTAAAAAGTAAGGCTTCAGAAAACGTCCGATTCAATGTCTTTTCGTTTCGCTGCTCATTCTTCCACTAGCTATGACATTCTTAGAGGACAGAAATTGAAGAGCCGACCACTTTTCTTCCCCCGGACTCCTTTCTAAAGACGCTGCTGTAATGTAAGCAATCTGGGGACGCTGCACATGCTTTCCTTATAGCTTCCAAATTTATTTTCTAGTAGAAAGTTTAAATAGCACAAGTGCATATAGAAACAAGTTTACCCTATAGGCTGAAATCCCTGTGTAATTCCAGTTGTTTCCTGTGTTTTGTGTACATTAGAAAACAGGCTCTATACAGTTTATGGTTTGTCTTCTATGTTCCAATAAAGTACAAGCACTAAACAATTTTTGTTTGCTGAAACGTTGACAGGGCTTTAGCTGACATAACATTGCAGAAGAGCGGCTGTGACTCCTGCCAAGGTGAAAGGTACCATTTTCATGGAAGGATGGCAGAGAGAAGCAGCTGTTGGGGCACTTTCCTCGCACTGCTCTCATTTTCCTCAGCTGCCTGACAAGACGTTTTTGTTCAGCTAGAAGTGGATGGAGAAAACTTGCAGACTTGCAAGCTTTCAGTAGGTCATCGAGAAGCAGCGAGTGCTTAGCAGCGCACACGACTGGATACTGACCTTAATAAAACTGCCTCTGCACAGGCAGGCCCCAGACTTTGGCAAGCTCTGCTTCCAGTCGCTAATCAAAAGGCAGTCGAGCCAAAGTTTGCACGAGTGTCATGGTCACACTTCTGTCTTCATGCTAGTTATGTGATCAGCATCCAAACTGCTTATTAGGAATGCTTCTAGAAATGCTCTAGGAACACGGTTTTTGAATTTCAGGCGACAGCTACTTCAACTGCATGTGCAATTAGGGGATGCATAAATGAGTAGACAGCTGCTTAATTTTCTCCATGTCTGAAAACGAGGTTAACCAAGCACATAATGGATGCTGTGGAAAAATGACAGTCACTGTTTGCATGTTTCTGTCAGGATGAAAGATAGGATCTCTCAACTGCCATGGCATCTCTCATCTTGAAAAATCAGTCCTTAGTTACTTTCCTAATGCTACGGGCAAGCTCAGTCAGTCAGCGTCAGTGTGCTTACACAAGAAAAGGTCTTCAGAGATTTGTGCTCTGATACCCACCCCATGAAGCCGTTGCAGCTTTGTAGTGGCTAGAGAGCAGTGGGAAGGACCCTGGCTATGCTAGATGAGTACGTCAGCAAGAGAAAGTGTCTCTCCATACAGTTTAGCTGTGGAAGAGGGGTGATTCAGGCTGTAGGAAGGGCTATTTGAATGCTCCTACCTGTCCCAGGTAGCTTCCAACAGGCCTAGCAGAAGCTGACTGAGATGAAAATGCCTGTATTATAAAGGACTTCATAAAACGTTGCGTAACATTTATTTTTGAGGCAGAAGGATTTTAGTCAGTTATCATGAATCTCACTGACATTTCCTTACTAGTGACTGTAACTGCTGCTTCTGTGCAGGGCACGTTGGGCAATTCCATAAAAAAGGCACTTCTGTGAATTGCAAAATCAAATGTTCATCTTTGTGACAGGCTTTTAAAGAGCTGGCACCAAGCTGTGTGAGGAGGCACCAAAGGAGCTCACTTCTTGCTGTTAAAAAATGTAGAAAGGTGGATGGAGCACTAGCTATCTATTCCAGTCTGACAACTCTTACTTTAAAGCACCCTGCAAGTAAAAACTGTCTTTGTTACCAGGGTTTAAAAGCTGAACGTAAGTGCATTATGCTTTAATCTATGGATGATCGGGTCCCACTAATTCAGTGTTCAGAGAATGTGTAATACGTGACCCCAAACTGGAAGAAATACAAGGAAAGAATAGTCAGACCTCGATAGTATTAAAAAAAAAAAAAATTACTTCCAGGGGTGAAAAGTCAAACACAACTTCTATAACTCATCAAAATCTAATTAAGAAACAATTAGGATAATGATCACCAGACAGTTTTGGCAAGGATAAATACATCTTCTTCCATCAATTCATCCTTGCCACCAGAACTGTTAATTGTTACAGCATTGGAGATGCGTTAAGTCTGACAATAGGAAGTGATGGGGGAGAGCGTAGGGATGTGATCGATGAAAACAGAAAACAGCTCAAGCTTTTGTTTTCCTCGCAGTGCATTCCGCGAGCTTGTGGAACGCGTGCATAAATCAGAATTTTTACTGTGCCCATCACAGAAAACCTGAAGCCCATGCTTTTCAATAGCTGGATTTTCTAAAAGCTTTCCAGGGAAAGCTTCTGCTTCGCTCTTATTCTGGAGAGCGTAACCTCAACACTGTATTGCTCTGTGTGGGGACTTTACGCACCAGAGACTGTGAGAACAGCCTAGAAAGACTTGTTGACGGAAACAGTGGAGTTACTCGAAGAGTAGACATCCACAAGGAAATTGTACAAGCTGACCTAAACAACTGCCAGGGAAACTGGATCCTGAGTAAGCTCGCTCTGTGTGTGTCACATTTTACAGAAACCATATTTTGGATGTTCTTTAGGAAATTCAAAATTCATTTTACAGGGTCCTGTTCTCCATGCCTCCTTTGTGAAGTCCTCTACCACAAAACTGTACAGACAGACTTCAGAAACAAAAACCCACGTACAGCTGCCATGAATGCCTCCTCCTTCCCAGACAGTACCCCAGGAACTAGGAGTACAGACCTTCAGAACGACCGCTGAGATGGCAAGGAAGATCATGGGGAGACCCAAACGATACGGATGAGAGGCAGATCAGGATACAACAAATTCCTAGCACTGAAAACAATGGCTTGTTGGAGCTGAAACCTGTAATAAACCCAGCGCCAACTATTGCAGCAGACTCCAAATTGGAGCAATGTACTTATCTTAAATAAAGACCTCGTGTGAGAGGGGGCAGTACATATGTTTTGGTTTGGGGTTTTTTCTTTTTTGGTTTTTTTTTTTCCCCGCCAAAGGCAGCTGTTGTTAGACAGCGGCTTGTTGGTTTGAGTGCCCCAGGAAACGTCCTAGCACAAAAATCTTTTGTAGGTGAAGAGGTCAAAAGTGAGCGCCCTTTAACGCAGGAGGGCTCAGTTTATCAAATGACCCCACAATTTGTCATGCAGACATCATTATCAAAATACATCTGTTAAAACTGTTAAAACCAGTGACACACTATACATAACACGTATACATGCAGCAGATTTTTTTCCAGTGTTTTCTACTGTGTATACATGTTTATACATGTATAGGCAGATGCACACACAGAGGACTCTGTTCTTGGTCTGTTTCTTTCTCCAGGATCACACACACCAAGCACACAACAGGACTGGCAAAGTTTCTGCATATATCCGGGTTTGACATCAAGAAGTTAATTGTAGTTTTACGGCATTATCTTAGATTGTCTCTGGCTGTGCATGTTTCTTCCAGTTTGTATTTAAACATCTGTACTGGAAATTACATCCTCCTTTTGGCTCTTTGTCTCAGGCTTCTCAGATAGCATGGTGAATCTTCTCTGTAAAACATCTCAGCGGCATTGATAACACCAGCTTACCCGTCAGCCTATCAAGAGAGGGAACCTTGAAAGGAAAATGAGTGCTCCTCTTTCAGCCCTTGGCCATTTTGCCCACTTGCTGAATGTGCTTTTCTTTCGCAGAGCAATAGGATGATAATGATAAAAATGACCAGTGCCACTGAGTCACTGGTGATTGCATAAAACCCACTAAGCCAGAGAAGCGTTGGAGGACATTATTCTCCTTTCGTTTGATTACAGGGTGAGCTTTAACGTGCAACCTACACATAGAAAGGCAATCGCTACCCAGAGGATCACAGATGAGCAAGAACATTTTCTTCACAAATTTAAACTGAACACCACTCTCCAAGAGGACATTTTGCCTTTAAAATAAATGTAATTTGTGGAGTGATGATAACTAGGCACAGCACTGACATTAGGTCCTAGACACTGGTAGACAATTGGAAAGTACAGGAAATCCATAAGCTGAATCATTCTCCTTGGGGGACACACTTTGACTGACCTGGAAACCTCGGTCCTGTCCAAAAGAGAAAGATTGCTCGCTGAGGTAGGTGGGCTCTCGGTACTGCCTTGCATGAGCCTGATGACAGGCTCTTAAGGATAGGTCCTTGTGAGAAGGGAGTTGGCTTGAACACAAAATATTATGGGGAAATCATTCCCATTTGAGCTCCTTTATACTTTCTGTCTCAAAGCAAAGACTACATTCTTGGGCAAGATGCAGAATTAGCATCAGTAGAGGCTGGATTCCCATTAACCATTAGCATGTGATGGTGGATTTTATGGCGTTGCTAGCACGCTATTGTGGAAAAGTCTCATCAAATTCCTATTAACATTGAATCGGAACAAAAAGGGAAGAATAACTGTCCATGAAATTACTGTGAGCTCCTAAGCACTGTGTGTTTGTAGAAAATACGCTTTTCTAAGTTTCTGATTAACAGCGGAGAAAAGCTGTCAGTACATTAACTGGTTTACCACAGTCCTCCGATTTTCCCACTTAGACTCTATTTGAATAACAGGGTTTGGGGTTAGAAAATGAATTATTCTCTCTGCATTTCTAGTTGTCCCTCTATGCTGGGTTCACACCAACTGCTCAGAAACTTCTAGTATCTCTGACTCAGCTTCATTCTGCAAGGAAGATAAGCACCCTCAAACTATTTTAAAGTCATTTTTCCATTACACAGGGCATCTCTGCTCCTCACCCACATTTTCCACCTATTCCTTCTGCTCAAACATTAACAGAGCAGTTCAGACTCTGCACAGCCAAGCAAACAGGCATTTAGGGTCAGGTTAATGAGCAAGAAAAACCAGGACACTGCAATGACAACAGTACAAGCTTCGGTGTAAAGTGGCCCTGATAAGCAATGCTGTCTCCTGTGCAGCCCTAATTCTGAGGTCCCTCACTTGTGACCCAGTGCCAGAGGTGCATGGAGAGGCAAGCAATGTTAATCACCACTCCACGTCCCAGTACGTACAAAATGCCCTCATCTAGCAGGGTTAAGAATACTGGTGAGACTTGCACACCTTAAAATGGCAACTTAGGTTTCTCCTTTGAGATACTCACAGACTTGTGCAGCAGTTTTCTGCCCCCATTTCTCCTTTACGGGGGCTTTCCTGTTTCTCACTACTAGCTTTCACACTTTCTCCAATGCTTTGGCCCACGAGCTCTTTAAAAGGGACTGAATAATTTCTCCCCCATGACAAATTGGCGGCACTGGATCGTTATTATTCTTTAGGTTAAACAAACAGTTTGGGTAGGGAGCAGTCCTAGGTTAGCTGAGGTAACAAGAGGAACAGAGCTGTGGCTGAGTCCGAGCACTTGGTGGGTGGCATTTGCCTGATCCCCTATTGCTGTGCTGAATTGCACTGAACTGGCAATCCAAATGTTTTGCAATCAGGAATCAGGATGAAAAATCTGTACATTTTTTGGCACCAAGGCCACAAATTAGTTTGGTTTTTTTTCTTGGCTTTCCTCCTTAGATGGAAGTAGCAATTTATTGTTGCATTTTATTTTTCTTTCTTAAGAAGATCTGCTTTGCTCGCATTTGCCTTGGTAAGTCAGGGCTTGAAGAGAACCACACACCGCAGAAGATGTGTGATGCCACCAAAAGTCTCCATCTGCTCCAAAGGGGACTTTCCACTTGTATCTTGGATGGACCTCTGTGGAAAGATGAGGCACTGCCTCCTTTTAAGGACTGCTCTGGCTTCAGATCTGCTTATTTGGGGAAATCTCACAGGATTTATCCCGGGTCCTTGGTTTGCACAGGGACAAGCTAATAAAACTTGCAGCTTTCATTTTAAGCAAATCTTTGTGTGTGGTATGAGACCTGCTGCAGTGTCTGGACCAGGCGGTGAAGTTTCATAGAAGTCAGGCTTTTTCAAAAGACAGGTAAGTCCCTTGGCAACAGCAAGGCTGAATGGTTGAATTTCATTGTTTGCACAGAAGCCTGTACCACACTTTTAAAGAAAACCAATCGAGATCCACACGGGGACTCTCGGCTTGTTTACTTTAGACTCTCGGAAATTTGGGGTGGCTGTTTAATTGTCTTGTTACTTTGCTGTCCTGGCAGCTCCCTCAGTACCTCTGCTCACTATATCCTTGCAAAAAGGAAAACAAGAAAAAAAAGAAAAAGAAAAATTCAGTCCCATAGAGATAGCATAATAAATGTTGCATCAGCAGTTTTCTGAAAGGATTGTGTTGTTATCAAAACTGGCAGACATTAAACAGAGTCTCAGAATAATTGATATGGACGAGAGGGCAAGCATTTAGTCTCCCAGTAGGCCAACCACCTGTGCAAACAGCACTTCCAACTTCTATTTCAGTTGCTGGCTCCTGAATAGGCAATTATTTAGGGCTTTTCAGAGACTTCAGTGGTGGACGTGGTCTAAATAACAGGATAGAACAAGTGAAATATGGCACTTTTACAGCTGTGGACACACATCGTGTAAGATCATAGCATTTTCCAGCATGCATGGAAACATAAACAAAAAAAAAAAAAAAAAAAATCCAGGCTTGCTTTTGAAAGGCAGTTTTATCAGCAGAGCTCTGTTGTGCAATTACAGCCTTCGTCTCTCTTCCTCTTTAGGTGACCGTGGGTTTCCAGCCAGACAGCTCTCCTTCGTAGAATCTTGGGGAGTAGCAGAAGTACTATTCGTAAGGTGCCCATATTCCTCTTCCCCCACGCAATCCCTTCTACCTGCAATCTCTGCACACACAGCAGAACAGGATGGGATCAAAAGCCACGGGTCATTTTATCCCTCCCTTTCCCCCTAAGACAACAATTCCTGAATAAAGCCTAGTGGGTGATTTCAGTTATGACTAAACACCAGTGAAAATGAACTCCTTGGAAAGACATTTCCCTGTAGCTGATGCTTTCCTGAGGTATCATTTGTCTACAAAGAATGTGTTATTAAATAGAGAAGTCACGGAATCTGAATGAAAGGATGGACATGTTTCTCTCACTCATCCAGCTTAGACACAGGGGTACAAGGTAAGAATATCCATGTTGGTTTAGGAAAGGCTAATAACAACAATAAAGCTAAAACTAAAGAGAACTTCATATCCTCCTATTTTTTGAAGAAATAGAATCACTAACTGCTAAATAATACATTTCACATCCTGCTTCATGACTTGATAACTGCTGCTGCAAGGCTTCTTGTACCCGTGGTTAAGGAGGGTATTTGATTTCAGACACCTCTGATAATCTGTATCATGCCTTGTTCTGCACATTCGTGGGGATTTTGGCAGAAACTGTGCCACATTTTTTTAAATGAAATAAATCATTTTAGACAAACAAAGTAATTCATGAGGGAAAATACATTCCTAAACTGACGTATAAAATGTTTGGCTCTGATCTGCTCATTAACACCCAGGAAAAACATTTAACAGTGCCGGCAGCTCAGTTTTCAGCAGTGTCAGGAGACAAAATATCAAATACAGGCAAATATTTTCCCTATGTGTTCTTCTCCTTCAAGGACTGCGTACGAGTCGCACACTCTTAATTCCACCTTCACTTTTCATTTGGGGCATCTCAGAATGAATTGCTCAGATTTCTTTTTCAGTTTAAATGCTGATCCCCAGGACCCACCATTGCTTGTTTTCTTCCCGATTTCTTTGCCCAAAAAGATACATGTCTATCCCCTTTATGTCCTAACAGCTCATGTTTTCTTACAAAGTTTTTGAACACAATCCCAAAACCACCTTAAGGAGTTGTTCAGAATCAAAACTGGTGCTGCTGGTGACCAGCCAGTATGCCATTGGACTTGGCCACTCTCCCCCCATTGCTCAGCAAAAATGAAATAATTTTTGAAACATATTTTCTGATAATCCCAGAGACAGTACAAAGCATATTCTCTATCATGGTGTGGTTTTCCTGTGGAAACTGAAGTGCCACCATTTCAGTAATTGAGGTGTAAGAGCTCATGCAAGCAGCCAAACCTGTGCACAATCTTCCAATAGCCACAACGTGTGCAGGGCTCTGCGCATCGTCATGGGTACAAGCGTTCCTCAAAACAGCCCACTTCACACCAGCAGCTACTCCAGAGCCTAATACCAAAACTACGGTAAATATTCAAGTATAAAGAAAAAACATGAAACAATATTCCCTATTTCAGAGCTGAACCCGTCTGACTGAAGAAAGACTGTGACCAGAAAAGTACTGGCAATTCACTTCTGTGCCAGTGTGACGAGGCTTCCCCATAAACACTTTCCAGAGCTTTATATAGCTGTAGTGACTCAAGGGATAAAATTTGTGATATATTCCTCAGCAGATGATTCACAGATTTATTATTTTTTCCTTCTGTTAGCCTACTTATCCTGTTGCTCAGTTTCATCCTACTACACCCAGCAACACTTCCTTCGAACGGCTATATGCCGTGTTCTCCTGGCATATGGCATTAGGCTTTAAACACACCCCGGTATCACC
>NW_010421636.1:7891-12969 GCF_000710305.1 Buceros rhinoceros silvestris | reverse complement strand
AGCGAAAGAGAAGAGAACACACTGCATTATGCAAGCACGGTTGAAACACCTTTTAGCTGCCTAAAATTTACTCCTTGTTTCATGTGAAATATTTTTTTCCCCTCGAATCAGTGAGTCCCTCCCAGCCTTAGGGATATTTTGGCATATGCTGTGCTCTGGACATGCAGACAAAGGCAGGAAACAGCATGAGGGAGTTAAACTCTTTCTGCTTAAATTTGGTACAGTTATTTTTAATAAGCAAGGAAAACTTCAGCTAAAAAAGTGTCTTCTGCTAAGATAAAACTTTTGCATCAGAAGTAACCATTTTCCATGAAATTAAAGGGAGGCCAGAAGTGCATCGGTTTTGTTTGCTTCATACGTCTTTTTCGTGGGACCCATCAGGCAAATACTGCACTGAAGCATTCACTGAGCACGACACTAACGTTTGGCATCCCTCCTGCATCAGCTGAGCTGGTGATCATTAAAGAGATTTACACGGCCCAATCTGCCAGTTTTGACTGGTCGAAATCAATCTTAATACAGAGTAGAGTGCTGGTTTCTACCAGATGTCACTCATCCCTAAAGTACGTGGTTCTAGAGCAAGTATAGGAGGCAAGATCACGGTAAGGTGAAGAGTACGTATGATATTTTAGAAAAACAGCAGCAATGAGACTCAGTCTCGTTGCGATTCTTCGCCCCATCGCTGGTGTCCCCCTCGTAAAATGACAGATGCTTTAATGACTTTATTGCTAACATTTCTATCATGCTTTGGGGTTGTCTGATAGATAAACAAGTACTCCCCTACTCACTCCCAGCAGTGTTTGTAAGTGCCTTTTTGTGTGTTGATGTATGCTGTAAACTGAACACAGCCTGGCTCATTTTAAACGATATTGTGAAAATAACACGGGTTCGCTTCGGAGGCTGTCAAATGGGAAGTGCAGCTTTACAACAGATTGTGTCTTAAGTTCTTCTTTTTTTCTTTCTTCCTTTTTAATTGTTTTTATTAGTCTTTGTGTCCCTTTGCCTTTAGAAGCCATGGTGTGTCCTCATCTTCCTCAAAATGCCCTTTCAAGAATATCACAAATTATGACCTGCATCACACAAATAATTTTCTCTTCTACCACCAAAACAATTTAAGAAAAAAATAGAAAGCATGTGATTCATCTTAGTTTCCAAACACATTACCGGTGAACAGCAAATAGTTGTTAGCCTGATGAAACTGCTTTGTATCTGTGTTGTCAATGGCAAAACGGTGAAAGTCACAAAGTGATTCATACAGTTTTCTCATTCTTGGCAAATAAAATTGTTAAAAGCATAGGAAAGCGGCTTCATCCATGGAAATATTACTTTCTAGATGTACCATAGTGTTTCACTACACAGTTGCAGATACCGTATTCCATGTAACACTGGCAGATGAAATAAGCTTTGTGTTTGTTGCAGTAAACGAGACCCTCAATCTCAGGTGTACGTGGCTTCCAGCTCTTTTTTCTAAAAAGGGGAAGGAAGACTTTGAAAGACCTTGCAGGATATTCACACTCTAGAGCTTTTCGTACCTCATATGAGCCTTTACTAGGAACTGATGTTCCCTGTATAATCGAAGAGTCCTCTAAGAGGACTCCAAGTCCATATGCCACAGTCTTTGTCTCTTCAGCAACTGCACAGAAAGACCAGGCATTTAAATTAGACTGAGAATTAGACTTCATGGAAACCCTTCACTCCCAGATAAATATAATGAAAGAAACAGCCTTTCCCCCTTCCTAGCTGCAAAGTATATTAATTCATTTTCTTCCATTTGAGAGGCAGGACTCATTCCTTCAGCTTTACACTCATGCTTCATCCACACCAGCCACACCAAGAGAAAAAAGATATTACAAGCATCATTCTGTCACAATTTCTCAGGAAAGATATTTTAATTGGATTTCATTGTCATAGGATATTCTCAATGTCCTCAATCTGGGATGGTGGGCTTAGCCCCTCCCCCAGGTAGCTAGAGTTAATAAAATAAGCAGTCCTTTTCTGCATCTTTATCTGCCATCTGGGACATTGCTAGGGTCAGTAATTCTCTATCCCGGTGAAAGCACAGATGGATTTGAGGAATTAAGGCTTCACACAGATTGTGCTGTGGATTCCCCCAGAATACGAGCTTTTGTTTCCAAACAAATCAAGTACCTCCTCCTCTGCTTGATTGCAAAGGCCCCTTTCCAATATCCAATCACATACCCACGTAATCCTTTTGTTATTGCAGCCTCAGTAGCTACCACAGGGAAAGAAAGGAAAGCAAACCTCTTCCCAGGAGCGGTGGGCAGGCAGACAGGCAGCTTTGCCCAGCTAACGGAGGAGCTGGGCTGGAAGAATTTTGTCTAGTATCTGGCTTGACATATGACTCACAAGAGGACCACAGATACAATATTTGACTGCTCTGTTTTTGCCCTTTTCCTGGTTTGATTGTTCAACCCCCCCACTTCATCACATGCCCTTCTGTGCCTCCTTCCCCAAGTCTCTGGAAAGTGCTTGAACCTGGGAAGGAGCTTTTGGAGTGAATTAACTACGGCAGAAAATTGATCCTTTGCCAAATGGTCACCTGACAGCTGTTAGTCATCTGTTCTGCTTGGATACCAAGCTGCTTTCAGTGGGCTTTTCCTGCACATCTCTTCCCTATTAAGCGGTTGTGTCCAACAGATCTCTCTCTACAGTGTGTTTTCAAGGCGCTAATTGCAACTGGTATCTGCATGGTTTCCAGAAAACGCACAAACCAGACAATTAGCCATACTTTTCCTGGCGATTTAGAGTTGCTGTTAAATTCTACTTCCAATTCTAATGAGCGTTGAAGAAAAAAAACAAACCATTTTTGAATTGTTATTGGTCATGGTATTGCTAATGCTCATGGTACAGAAAGTAAGCCCACTAGACCAGAAACAATCTTATACTCTTCACCTAAGTTACAATTTTAATAGTCAAAACGTATTAAAGTTATTAGAAAGCCCAGTAAACTGGACATTTTTACAGTAAGCTAAAAAAAGGTTATAGTCCCCAAAGTTTCCCTCATTCAAACTACATTCATCACCAGTTTGGAGACAAACATGCATTTAGCCACCTCATCTGGCTGCAGAAGTGTTTTCTAGAATCTACCATTTTCTGCCAGCTAACAGCACTGAAACTTCTAAGCGTTGAATTTAGTGCTGCAAGCAGAAACATTATTCAGCCTTCCCTTGCTGTCCCCAGTGCACTCTCTGGGCTTCAGCTGCACCCCTAATCCTGGGCTGGCATTCCCATTGGTGCTGGGGCAGCACTGGGGCCTTGGAGCTGGTGGGAAGGTGGCCACACTAGATGATCTGCTTGGAAGGGACCTTAAAGATCAGCTAGTTCCAACTCCCCTGCTATGGGCAGGGACACCTTCCACTGGACGAGGTTGCTCAGATCTCCATCCAGCCTGGCCCTGAACACTTCCAGGGTGCCCTGCACCCTTCTTTTTCCAAATGACCAGGGACTCCTGCCCCAGCTGGTTTCCACCTGCTCACAGAGCCTCCTGAACTCTCTCCAATATTCTGGGAAACAGGTTTAGGGTTTTTGGCGGGGTTTTTTTTCCCCCCATACTTTACATTCCATTACCTAAGGAAAGGATTAAAATAAAGTCAAATTCCTCTCATTCTTTCTATTGCAGAAGGCTACAGAAACTAAACTTGTCACAGGTTTTTAAAAGGAAAACTGAAAAATACCCGTACAGCAGAACTTCAGGTTTTGACCGTGGGAGCTGATAAACTAAGTTCATTTTGCTCCATTTGAAACAGTTTTGTACACTTGATTAAGTATGCAAGGCAGAAAATTAACTTATCCTGATAGTCATCCCCTATAAGGGACGGGGAAGCATACCTATAGAGTCAGCTGCACCACCGCTGGGCATTCACAAAGAGGGCTGCGTAAGGTGGGCGTAATCTAGAAGTCTAAAGGGTGATTCATTTCTACACATAGAAAAGACAAAAAAAAGTGCTCTTTGCACATCCACTTTTCCTACCTTTGATTCAGTTTTGAGTCATCAAAAGGCAAAAGGAATTTCATCTTAATCATCCAGAAGGTGTATGAACGCAAAGATACACGTATAAATAGAGTGTTTTTCTCCTCCCAACTGGAAGACTCACTCCTGTTTCACCCATAGTCTCTGCGGAAACTTGGGTCCTTAAGGTACCTTGAATGTCACTGGTAGCAAGACGAACCCGTTAGAAGATACCACGGATTCAATAACGACACTAACTTCTTTTAGAGGTTTGTGAGAACCTAATGGTTGACATCTGTTATTCAGAAATTTTACACAAGGAGATGAACAGTGTTCTACAGCGATTCCTGGTAAAACTTGCAACTGATTAAAAGATTAGTGGGATGGCAGAAGAAGAGTGCAGATTACCACTTGGAACAGTTTAGCTCACTGGGTTATATGATCACATATTAAAAACACAACCTGTTGAATCAACCAAAAGCAATGTAACACACTTGGGAATCAGGGAGACAGATTGTATTTATGGAATGGTGGACTGTCTTGGGAAGCTATGACTCAGAAGAAGATTTACAGGTCATCGTGGATAATTACCTCCACATGAGCTCCTGGTCCAAAGCTGCAGCAGATGTGGCTTCTTTTCCTTAAATATATTTTAAAACTGGAATGTTAATGTCAGGGGTAGGGCATCTTGCAAAAACCTCGTGTTCAGGTTTGGTGTTACACATCAGGAAGCTGTAACCAGGACCAGCAAGAATTGAGAGGTTTCAGAACTGGAACAGAGTGGGTTTTTTTTGAGGTGAGGGCAAAGGAACACAGCTTACTCTAAGCAATGAAAGGAAGGCGAGGAATGCCTTGACAGTGTAATACACATGGACAGGAGGTTAGGTGGTGAAGGCTCTTAAGAATTCTCTATTAAAGTCCTACAGTGGCTGGAAGCTAAAGTTAGACTTGTACTACCTGAAATAGACACTTTCAAAGTTGTGGAAGTTAAGTTAAACATTAGAATCACTTACTGAGAAGATGGGTGAGCTTTGACGTAAAATCAGACAACTAGCTTTGATCAGTTTTTGTAAGAATTTCTTCAGCCTAGGTATGTGTTAAGGCTGAG
>NW_010421636.1:0-7762 GCF_000710305.1 Buceros rhinoceros silvestris | reverse complement strand
TCTTTCCCTCTGAAAAACATCTTTGCTTGCAATGTGCTACCACAATTAACAGCTACACATTTGTGAAACAACTGTGACTGAGTCCTGTTCACGAAGCCTCTCCACTGAGGTCAGGCAGTATTAATTTGCTTGAGGAATACCTCTGTTTTGTTCTTCCTTCCCCAGCAGCAGGGACTGACTGCAGCAGGAGACAAGGTGCTGAGCCCAGGCACACATCTCTGACAGCAGAAAGAAAATCTTTCAGATTGATGTACTAAACATCCAGCATTCTCAGGGCTCTGCCTATTTGGAGACACAAGAAATTTTCCTACCAGCCAGAGGTGGGGAGACAATTCTGGTTTTCAGCTTTCTCTACAGCACAAGAGTGGAAGCAAACTCTCCAGGGTCTCCATCTATCCATCAAGTAACCCTCCCAGGAGGGTCTTTGCTGTAGAGTCATGTTTTACGCTTTTGACACTAACATACAGACTAACGGAAGTCTTTGGTCTTGACACAGAATACTTGACAGATGCGTAATGGTGTGTTTTACAAGTCTGTAGTAGGTGATCTTGTGATCTCTTCTTGGCCTAAGGAACAAATATTTAGGTATGAAAACCATTGACTTCCCAACACACACCTCCTCTAGTGACCTATGTGCTGTGAGTGGAAATACCCCAGACACTTATTCCTTATGAGCCTTCAGGCAATTTGAAAACATCACCTACACAATTTCCCAATCTTCACAAAGAGTTTGAACCCAAAAAAAGAATCGTGGGGATCATTAATAAAAAATAAAACAGGCGGTTCTTTATGTAACTGCAAGGTATACAGTACCTCTGGTCTTCAGTTGCACGGTAATTGCTGACTGTTCAGACTCATGGAAAATGCCACATGTTTAAAGTAGAGTTGCATGAGCATCTTGTGCTCCTGATCTCAGACAGCCCCATTATTAACTCAGGTTTTACTAAAGTGCTGTCACCAAAGCAGGCTTCTTAACTAAGTACCTTTTCCAGCATCACAAACCATTTGAGATGATCTGGAAAATCTACACAGGCCCATGCTTTCAGAAACAGCATCTACATTAAACTTACACAATTATAGGTCGCCAGATTTTAATCACCAAGAATTACAGAATTACAAATGCTGAGTCACAATTCAGTTACCTACACTGCCAACAGACACTGCTTGTGTCTTATAAATATTCTACACAAACGTAAAGATAGGACAGACTTTGGAAGATGGACTGATGCGTTTTCCAGTTTTTAACCCAGCAGACATGGGTGACATTTCAGGGTTGTGCAGCTGACCTCTTCAGTGAAGAAAAAGAAGGTTTATTTCAGGTTAGTTTTCTGGTGTTGCGTGAAATTCTAGCATCAAGCCACTTTTCTTTAGCTGACATGACTAAAGCCCATGCAGAAAGGTCAAGTAACTTGCCCTAAGTGACAAAGTGACTGAGTGGCTCCTAGACCTCTGCTCCCAGCTACTAGACCTCCCACGCTCCTCAGCCAAGTCACACAGAAACTCAATAGCCCGTGTCATTAGGAAAGCGTTACTGCCTCGAGTCGTGTCTTGCTGAAACCACGTGCTGTCCTTTGGATGGGGGAAGTCACTATCCAAAGCACGACTGTTGCCCTCTCCAAGAAGCCTGCAAAAGCCCATTTCCCCCCTCCTTTCCCCGCTGCCCCTACCCATGTGGTTCAATAACAATCGGTCCATCTCCTGATGCTGGCAGCCCGACTCTGTGTCAGCACCTTTCCAAAGAGAGCAGACTGCAAAATACACTTCTGCCATGGGGCTTATTTCTTTTCAGTCGTAACCTCCTGACTCATTTAATAGACTAAGTATCTGGGATGGAGACCAAAAC
The DNA here is from genome assembly GCF_000710305.1 of Buceros rhinoceros silvestris. Taxonomy (NCBI): domain Eukaryota; kingdom Metazoa; phylum Chordata; class Aves; order Bucerotiformes; family Bucerotidae; genus Buceros; species Buceros rhinoceros. Next base: position 5,919 of record NW_010421636.1, on the reverse strand, counting down.
TTTGTAGCTGGGTTCTGTGTTCTGTCCCCTAAGGCAATTAAGTCCTTCAAGCAGTTTGAGCTTGAGACCCCTCTAGTGTTGCCTGCTTGATCCAGGCTGGTTCATTGAAAGAGAGAGAAAATGTCTAGCGTGTCAAAGTTCTTACCTTCCCAGCAAAATATTGGTGCATTGTTTTAAAAAATGCTCTTAAAAGACCCACGCATATAACATTAAGCTGTCAGCCATCCAGCCCCAGACTTTAAGCACATTATACAGATAGGGTAGCCTCAGGACTCCCATCGACTTTAATGTGAGTTTTGATACAATACCTTTTTGCAGGGTATTGGAAATCTGTACTTCACTCACATGAGAGAAAGTTTTAGAGAAGTAAAATACCCCAAGGGGTTCAAGTTAATGGAAAAACTGATGTCATGATAGCCCCGCTCAGATCTTATATTACTCTGGAGAGCCTGAGCAGGCTGGTGATGCTGCGAGTCCACAGCTTTTGTATGAGATTTTACATGCTGTCTTATTTCCATATGTCTGAAGCTTCCTAGAAATTCTCTTGCAGTATTTCACAAGTCTTTACGATAGCAAATACACGAACACAAGAGAAAAATATTTCTCAAACTGTTTCTGAAGGTAAAACACAGTATTGCTTTTTAGATTAAAGCTTTCTTTGAGAGAACTTTAACTTATTAATACCAGTTTGCCACATATAGAGGCTATTATTTCCCTAACCCCTCTGAATATTTTGCATACCAGAGGTATTTTTTTATTGGCTTGTGCCGTAAATCTCGGTGTCATGGGTCTTTTGTGCATACTAAAAAGTTAAAGAGGTTCACCAACTCAGCAAAAGTACACACGGCTGAAAGCTACAAAACCAGATTTTTTCTGAGATTGTTTAAGAAAAACAATCTGGTTTGGTGGGATAAGTCTGCAAGAAAGCAACTGTCATCAGCAGCGGACATTTAGAAGTGATTAGGTATGCTTGTTAGAATGATCCTTCAGAAACCAAATAGAGCTCACTTTTAAAAATACTGCAAAACCAATCAAAGGATCTCTATCTTAATTTCAGACGTGACACTTTAAGCGTGTAAATGGATCAGCTCAAAGAGCAGATCAGTTTGCTCATTAAGAACGTGAACATTCTAGCAGCACCACTGCAATACCCAGTGTCCTCTTTGCCTCTGTTTTTGGAGATACTACAAGAGAAGTAAGATTTTGTGTCGATGTTCTTAAAGGGGAATCAGTGAATGGACCGTGTTTAGAAATCTTTTCAAGCAGACTCTCACCTGCAGACGATTACGAAGAGGTTACTGTGCAAGGGAGGCAGTGTCAGGCTCAATGGCAATCTGAGCAGTAGAAGTAGCTGGAATTTGATAGTGTGCGAAGAAAGGGCCGGTAGGTTTATTCAAAACGTGGAGCAAACTGGTTACATGAAAGTACAAAGAATAATTTCAGCAGATGGTTCTTCAGGAAGTCTCAGGGAAGGTCACAATCATCAGGGTAGAAGGTGCCCATGTGATAAATAGATTAAACGGAGGGAAGAGATAGAATTTTGCTGCTCTGTAGAAAAAAGCAATGACAAAACATTCTTATGTCATGCAGGTGTAGTGAGGGTAAAAAGATGTCAAATAGGATCAGCTGAGAAGAACAGAGTCTGTTCTGAACATCAGAAGAAAAATAAAAAGAGGTACGGCGTCTATGGCTGTGTCTCAACAACTGCTATAAGCTGCAGTATTTTCCAAGACACCATTCTCCGATTATCTAGACAGGAGACCTGGCCAAAATGCACTGTACCGAGGCTCGCTGTTGGCCAGCGTTTCTGCGTTTAGTTCCATGGAAACTATGGTATGGACAGGTAGGAGGAGAAGGCCTCAAGTGCACATCCAGATCCCATCCCAGCACAGAGCTGGGACATGTCCAAGACCCGCGCTTGGACCCAGAAGCCAGGAAGCACTGCCAAATCCCACAATATTCACATCGTCTTAGCAGAGCGCAGGAGGATCGTGAAACCATCAGTGTGATGCAGCTGTGAAAAAGGCGAAACGGATCTAACAGGGGAGGAATTTCCAGCAGAGATAAGGAAGCATTAATGCCTTAGAGGGGCCTCGTCTGGCACGGCATACTTAATGTCCTCCATGTTGGAGGGAAACCGGCTTGCACAAGTAGCAGCAGCAAGAATTACCCGGGTAAAGGAGGGATTGGCACTGAAGAAATCGGTGAAAAATTAAGCCAGGTGTTTTAGCCTCCCCTGAGAGGGCAATTGATCACTGTATCTCAACGCTTGGGGACATCAATACCAACAAGTCCATCCATTCCCCAGAGCTTTCCACCACCTCTTGCTTTGCCCAGCTGGAGGATGATGCTGCCGCCACCACCACCAGCTGCAGCTTTGTCAGCTTACTGGTGTTCTCCCCACTGCGGCTTCGCAGCTATTGGGCTTGAGGGGGACTTCAAGGTTTCCCCAGGTGGAAACCAGCTTGGCCAAAGTCGCTGTGGTGTTCAGGCCCCCGTTACTTGCTCTCTCCGTATATTTAGCTACTTGACCACGGTTTTGGTTTTAATTTTTTTTCTGGCACATGGCATTCAGTCCCACAACACACCCAGTGTCTCAAGCCAAGAATGACACTTAATTTTCAAGCAGCCTTATTGATGGTATTGTAGCTAATATAAATTATACTGAGCTATTTTAAATAGCAGCAAGGTAGTTTTGTTGCCCAAAAATAGTATATGAAGAACTTTATATTTTCTTTTAATCATTCTCACTCAATAGATAAACACTTTGCAAGCAATTGTTTCTAATGCAAAGCCAAGTCAGGTATTAGATAGCCAAGGTTATTAAATATTTGAGTTTGGGAACGTTGATAATACACTGAGAAATGCTATGTTTTCACTCAAAAAAGGGGAACCAGCCAAAACCACCCCTCTCTAATGAGGCTGACGAGAGCTAGACACGTTTTAGGAGGAGACACATCTGGGACAAGATTATCGATTTGGGCCTCCCGCCCAGCCTCGCTAACAGGACGCCAAGTCTGCCCATCTGTGCATACACTTTGTGAAGGGTCTGCCCCATGCCGAGGGCCTTCAGCACAGAAAGGGCAGTTCAAATTCCACTTAAATCCTCAAAACGCAGCCTAAGACAGCCGTAAGTGACACGGGCCCCTGTGCAAACTCTTCACAGAGGAGTAAACTGGATCATTTCTCAAGCAGAGACACCTGCACATGCAGCTGATAGATCCTCACACCTGGCTAAACAGATGACTGAATCTGCACCTGCAAAATCCATTTGAGAAATTATTTTTGCCGGTATAAATCGTACCACCTTACAGTCTCTATAGGAGTACGCTCTTGGAAAAGACCACGTGCAGGGCTGGTAACTTTAAGTTGCCTCTCAGTGCACAGGACAAAACACCAAAACTGGGCATGAAAGAAGCAGAATTCTTATCCTCTGCTTTTCAGATATAATAAAAAAAAATCTGGAAGTATATTTTCTTCCCTTGATTCCACCAATACTTGAAAACCACTTAAGGTTACAGCCTAGCCCAGTCATGTATTGACCTCTCTGTCTTCGGCTTTGCCAAACTCTTTCTCTTAAATTCTTGGTACCCTACAGTTATGTATGTCAGATTTCTCTGTCCAACTGAGCCAGACAAAATTACAAGCACTCTGGCCCATTGCATCCTTTCTCCAACTGATCAGCCCTACTTCTCCCCACATCAATGAACGAAAGCCCAGTGGAAGGTGCCATGGCAATCCTGAAGCGTGCCTTCCCTGCTGTCGCTGCAGCTTGGCGCTCTGATGGGATACGCAGGCGTGTCTCCAGAATGCCTAGGCCGCTGGGATGGAAAATTAATTTCACAAGCACCAACACCATAATAACCTGTGACCATTTGCTATACCCATGGACGGCCAGTGAAGAACCGTGCCTGCTCTAGACCATACCACTTAGCACTGCAGAAGCAAACCAGAGCTGACAGAACGTCCTCCTCTTCCTCTGGAGCCGTTCTTTTTCTCAGCTCCACCATAGTACTGGATTTGTATTTTCAGGTGTCAGCTCTAAGGTACCTCAGGTGCAGGTAATACCAGATGCCTCCAGGATTTGCATGGATTAATTTTGATCGTGAAAACATCACCCAAAACACTCTGCAGGCAGCAGTGCCTGGAAATAACCTCTGCAGGAGATCCCAAGAAGGCTGGAGGCATGTCAGAAGACACAATCTACGTTTCTTTGCCATCACTGTTGCTGTAAGAACTACTGTAGGAACTAAGTGGAGTTGAAACAGAGCAGTTGGAAGGCTATGACAGTCGAGGAGCACTGAGACTGCCTGGAAAGACTGCGAGAAGCACCTCCAAGAATAATTGGCAAGCAAGATTGTGCCACGCAGGATCTCCTTCACCATCCAGTACTTTGCCCAGAGAGCAAGGAAATGCCTGGGTGCAAGCATCAGTTTGGAAACGCTGATGGAATTTTGCTTGAGCAAGACAAAATAGAGAGACTCACCCTTTAGGTGTGAGAATTGGCAGCCCAGCTGCACGGAAAATGTAGAGCTGGTGGAGGACATGGATGAAATAGAAGTTACTCTGCTGTGCCAATCAATCAGTTAACAACTTTGTCAGTTTGCACTACCCATATAACAAGTTGGATACTCAAGCACAGAGGCTAAATATAAATTTATGGGAAGAAGTGATGCCATGTTCTGTGATGTGTCACTTGGGTCTGAACAGGTCCTTCGTTTCTAAACTCTTCCACCCAGTTACTTCCCAAAATAAATGTGAACATGACAAATGAAGAAATAGGAAAAAGAATAGGAAGAAGGATAAAAAGAAAAACACTTTGTGATTTGATGGTTGCAGCCACAGGAAAAAGGCCACAGCTCCTTTGTCTACCTATGAGTCTCATGGCCAGACTCTTAGAGGCAGCAAGGAATACAACAAAAGGCTGCAAGAAGAAATGGAAAGAGGTCTGATTCCTTTTGTTTCGTTACATGAAACGAGCGTAGAGCTCTGTGGTTTGAGGGAAAACAGGAAAACAAAAAGATCCACCTGACCAAAAAAGACAATATGCAAGACATAATTCTCTGAAACATGACTGCAAGTGTGGTGCCCCAGGAGTAGGGACTATGCTCAAAAATAAGCCTGTCTATCACTCCTACCGTGTCAAAACTGCTGATGTCTAGAGCATTACTTTCTGTCAGTCATGAGATGCAACCAGAAATTTCAGAGAAAAGCTGCATTTATTTTTCCTGATGAGTGCATCCACCTAAATTAAGTCTCCAGTGGATTTGCAAAAGAACAGCTTATTCAACATTTGCAAACAGCTCTGTTGTTATTCAGAAGAAACTCCTCTGGTTTTCAGCAAAATCAGTGAGGCTATAGAGGAATAGAAGTTACACCCCCTTCCCCCAAAAGCCAGCAGCTACGACTTTGAACAGAACCCAGGAACAGATCTGCTGAAAAAGACCTTAATAAACTTCACTTTACATTTGTGATTAGATTCATGTCTGAAAATGGTAGTTACATTTCGTGGTGAGGCACACCGTCTATCCACAACGCGAGTGGGGCCAGCGAGGGTACAGCCCCTCACAGGCGGGGTACCTGTGCCCCATCCCCCACCCCATGGACATTGTACAGTCTCCCACACATGGGGCCCTGCCCCAGCTGGATGGACCTGGATCTTGGCCCCTCTCCAGGGAGGGATAGGATTGCCAAGGGCTTCCCTGGCAGCCCACTGAGCTTGCATCCTCTGCCCTGGCCTTCATGATGTCTGACCACTCTGTTTTCAATAGCCTACAAACACAAAGGGCTGCTGACGTTTCTTCAGCTTAGCATCTGTGCCCATCGGCTCTCGTGTTCATCGTAATAAACTTATTGTGTGCTTTGGTTCTGTGGATTTATTACTTGGATGTTTCTCAGAGTCCTAATCTTGGGGGTTTT
>NW_010421635.1:22038-25581 GCF_000710305.1 Buceros rhinoceros silvestris | reverse complement strand
GGGCAGGACCTTGCCCTTGGCCTTGTTGAACGTCATGAGGTTCACACAGTCCAACTTCTGCAGCTTGTCCAGGTCTCTCTGCATAGATCCCATCCCTCAGGTGTGTCAGCCACACCACTCAGCTTGGTGTCATCTTCAGCCTTGCTGAGGGTGGACCTGATCTCACTGTCTGTGTCTTTGATGTCCTCCCATACATGGGCTCTGGCCCCTGCCACAGGAAGAAGCCTTGGAGCTCCTTGCAGAGCAGAGCGCGAAGCTGTGCTGGTCTGTGCAGTCTGTATTGCAGCTCCCACATCCTGTTTTGGACACAGCTTCTCCTCACGCAGAGCTGTGCTGGAAGCTGCTGGGCTGCAGGGTGGTGGCTCACGTGTCCCCACCCTGCTCTGTGCCTGGGTGGGGGCAACATTTGTCCAAACACCTGCCCAGAACAAAGGCAAGATCTCGCTGTGTATGGAGGTGCGTGGCTGTAGGGAGTCGCTGTTTCAGATGAACCTCTGCAGGTGCCAGATGGAATTGTGGATTTAATTTATTACGGCTTTGATCTGCTCTGAAATATTCAGCAGCAAAACCCCGGCTGGGCTCCCTCCTGCTGCTTGAAATTCCAGCGGGAGCTTGGCCGTTTCCATCGGGCCCCCTCAGCAGGGCTGGGTCGTTTCCTCGGTCCCTGGATCTTCACCCAAAGGCTCAGCTGGTCCCTAGTGGGTACCACGGGAGGATGGAGGAGTCACGTGCAAGCGATGCTTTCCTGGCTCCATCTACCTCATGCTGTGCTCTCTTTGCTTTCAAGTTGTGGCATTTTTTTATTGTTTATTTTCCCCCTTGTTTTTATTTTAAATCTATTTGATATCCTCCAGCACGGAGCTTGTTTTCTATATCCAAATAACAGCCGATGCCTGAGCTGCTTCCCCCGCCTTTGGGCTCTCTCCCAGCCTGCAGCCGAGTTAGTAATTATCTCTCTCCATGTTGGGCTTCCTTTAACAGCGAGTAACAAATTTTTCTTGGCACTGAAGAGGAGCTGTGAGCTATTGTTCTGCTGTCCAGGCAAGCGTTTCTCAGCTGACAGACGAGCGAAACACTGCTGGTGAGGACTAGGTTCAGTTTATTCCCGTTTCAGGCTGATGATTTTTCACTAGTAGCTCTAAAAAATATTAAAAAATCATATATATTCCTTCATGAAGTGTTTGTCTTGAATGTCCTTTACTGCAAAGAGCCACATTTTCGGAAGTAATTGGCTTCCTAAAGGTTCTAGGGGAACCTAAAGCGACTTCCCCAGGCCTGAAACCACCCCCCTCTGCATCCTTGAGTACCTGATGCCTTTGAAATTCTTGTCTGTAGGATCCAACAAAGTTAGGGCAAATGAAAGAAGGATTTTGGGAGGTTATTATATATTTATATAGACATTTATATATAATAAGTGTCTATATAAACCTCCACAGGCTGTTGTGTAAGCCTGAGGCTGGATAATGTGCAATTTAAGGGTAAAAATAAGGTGTCTCGATGCAACCGGGATATTCCAAAACCTTTTCTGGCAAAGTTGGAAAAAATGGAGAAAATTCCACCCGGGAACATTTTTCTTTGGTCTTTCCCGTTCTCTGGGATGAAGACCACTTCACCGCGGTATTATCTGAGCCCCGTATCACCTCTATAAATGAAGAGAGTTTAGATAATGGAATAATTTAGAATCTTTTTATATTTGGATTTCCTTTTTTTTTTTTTTCTCAGAAGACCCAGTGGGAAGATTTTTATATAATATTTTATTTGCATTCCCCTTATGAGGCTGTTGCAAGTAGGAAGCTCTTTGATATATTTCTGAGAGCAATTCATTAAGTAAAAGACTTCTGTGGAGCTCTTGGTTCATGAAAGACCTGGCAGCGGCTCCATCCCAAGCTCCCTTTATGTAAAGGGCATTAACAAAAACCAGAGCAACTCTGCCGATTTGTCCCATTTCTCCAGGCAGTGGGAGAGCGAGAGCTGAAAATCTGGCCAAGTCCATCCCTTCCCCCATGGCGGCTGGCTGTCACCCATTGTCACCAAGCAGAAGTCTGTGTTGTCGGCAGCAAATGGGACTGCAGCTCATTTTACTGCTTATTTGCGTGTGTGGCCACGTCCCACCAGGTGCGATAGGGACTTGTTGCGTGGTTGGCGACCTCAAAGGCTTCTCCAGTTGATGGTCGTGTTGCCTGTCTACTGAGCAGGGTGCGTGGGTCACATCTGGATTATCCCACATGCTGCTGGGAGCTCGCTTCTGCTGAGGAGCTGCTGGTGGTGGAGGACAGCGCTTGGTTTGCCTTTCTCTGAAGCTGGTAGAAACAACAGCAGGCCTGTGGCAGGCAGAGGTGGTGGGTTTCCACTCTTGGGCTTCGGTTGGAGATGATTGGGCCGTTGGGCGCTGTTCGATAGTGTAGAGATGTTGAAGCCTTCACAGTGATTGTGTGCCATTGTCACCGAGCCAGGCATGTCCTGCCAAAGGATGTCTGAACCGAAGCCCAAGCCTCGCTGATCAGGAAAACATGAGAGGTTCCCACAGAATCAAATGTAATATCACGTGGTACTTTATCTCCGATGTCTCTGTGACTCGAAGAAGCACAGTGCCACGGTAGTGCCAAAACGTTTCCAGGCAGGAGATGCACATGAGTCTGAGCCTCATGTGAGCTCAGACTGTAGGCAGAGGACATCTGACCTGCTGGCATCAGGAGGAAGTATCTTTGACTGCTGTGTGGGGGGTGGGAGCAGGGCAGATCCATGTAAACCTTTCGGGTCCCTCTTCCATGTGTCTCACCCGAACCTCAAAACTCCCTCCAGTGACAAGCATTTGGCTTCTGTTTGAAGTCATGGCTGGAAGAGCTGCTACGATGCAAACTGAAGGCAGGAGTAGGGATGGGGCAACGTGTGAAGGTTGCCTCTTGGGAAACAGCAGTTTTTGATGCATGGCGGAACTTAATTTTAGAGGAGGTGGAAAACCCACAGTATCACTGCAGATTTCTCTTACAGTTCCAGAGATTTTCTTTGCAGGCATCAGTGCTGCTTGACCACCTGGCATCAAACACCAGGAAATCCTCCCTGGTGGATGCTGCTGAGGCAGGTAGTGAGGGAGCATGGTCATGGGCAGTGGCCAGAGTTGGCCTGAGGCTCCTGCAGTCAGCACTGCCATCATAAAAAGTTCTCAAGTCAGTGGTGAAGTCATCTTCTTGCTGGCTTGAATCTGCTGACATCAGCAGGCAGCGTGCGATGCTCCAAATCCTTGGCAAAGCAGATCAGCGCAGGGTGGGCGCTGCTTGTGAAGAGGCTGGCAGGATCTCCTGACCAAAGGTCAGGGAGTGTAGTGACAGGACAAGGAGTGATGGTTTTAAACTGGAAGGGGGAAGATTCAGACTAGAGAAAAGGAAGAAATGTTTTACCCTGAGGGTGGTGAGCCCCTGGCCCAAGTTGCCCCGAGAGGTGGGAGCAGCCCCATCGCTGGCACCATCTGAGGTCAGGTTGGCCCCTGGGGCTCTGAGCAACCTGCTGTAGTTGAAGACTTCCCTGCCTATGGCAGGAGGGTCG
>NW_010421635.1:15975-21944 GCF_000710305.1 Buceros rhinoceros silvestris | reverse complement strand
AGACTTCCCGGCCTATGGCAGGAGGTTGGACTGGATGGTTTTTAAGGTCTCTTCCAACCCAAACCAGTCTGTGATTCTGGGATTCATTTCCCTGTGCTGGTAGACAACCTGTGTCTGGCTTTGGTTGCCCATCCTTGGGTCTGGATCTGAAGCGCAGTGATTTGACTGGCTCTTATCATAGCCCAGGGCCAGTCTGCACACTGAGTTTGGTTGAGGTTGGCCACCACACTGAAGACCTGTTGGGGCAAGTGGGTGCTGGCAGATGCTGCAGTCGCCGTTGTCTCGTTTCCAAAAGCTAAAGAGAAAGCGAAAGACTTTGAGGTTTTGCCAGTGAATACAGGTTGGTGTAGCCCTGCCTGATGGAGGAAGAAATTAAATCTTTAAGCGGGGTGACCTGCCCATGATCAAAGAGCAGCTCCAAGAAAACCAGTCGCTTAATGGTTTTCTGCCTGTAATTGCTGGGTGACGCTCCCTCCATGTAGTGACTGCCGCCTTGTTCAACCGTGGTTGGAGAGGACTGCTGAGAAAGTCCTTCGACTAACACATGCGTTTAACTTTCTCTGGAAACTGTGTTGGGGAGAGACCTCGTGAAGCAGACATCTGCTTGGGTGCCTGAAGGTCTTGGGGTGAAACGCTTCACTGCTTTGCTGCCTGTTTTAGGAGAACTGTTGCTGCTCACTGAGGATCATAGAATCACCGAATCATATTGATGGGAGATGTTCTTCTCCAGGAAGCCCAGTGTGTCACTGCTGTAGGACAGAGTTACTGCTTTTCCAGCTGCCAGGCTGTTGTTATCCCCAGATGTGAGATAGGATGGCCAGGAGAAGCCCAAGTCTGCTCCCTGCAGCCCTGCAGCTGGAGGAGAAGGGGGCATGGACTGCCCAGGAGCTGCGAGGGATCGGTTTGGTGTCACTGGCCATGCAGCTGGTGCAGCCCCTGGATTAGCCCCACCTGAGATTTGCTGATGGGACGGGACTGTTTGGGGCAGGAGGTGTGAGACAGTGTGGGGAAGCCGTGGGTGGAGCAGGAGCCACCTCCTGGATGCCAGCAGGGCTGGAGTGGTGGTGCCATTTTAGTGGGGATGGACCAGCACTGCTCATCTGGGTGGTCGTACCAGCCCGTGGCTCCGTCGTCATGGAGCTGGTGGTTGCAGAGGTTGGGGTGTCAATCTCCACCTCCACAGCTCCTGCTACTGGCTAAGCATCAGCTCATCTTCCTCTTGGGTGGTTTTCCATCTTGGGGCCCAGTGGGGATGCAGTCGGGACTCGTTCTCTTTCACCAGCACTTTTCATGCGTGTCCTGAGGAGGTTGGGGTAACCTCTCCTAAGAATCTACAAAATGCAAAGGAGAGGAGTTAGTTGCCATCACTGCAAAAAAGAGATCCAATAACCGAGCGTTTCCTTCAGCAAAGACAAACACGGGTGTTAACAAGGCCTCTCTGGGGCATTTTAAACCTCAAGTTTTGGCTGATAAAATGTGAGGACGGGGTTTTGTTGAGTATTAACCACCCTCGTGTTTTGGCAAGTGGGAGCAGAGAAGTGTGGGGTTTTCAAAAGCCAAAAAACTGATGGAGAAACCCAAATACTACAAGTTTTCAGGTGCCTCAGAGTGGAATGGTCACGGCAGGAGTAACGCTCATGCTGACGTGTGTCCTCTCAGTAGTCAACCGATGCCACAAGAAGATTGAAGTGTTTGGTAAAGCCAGATACAGAGCAAGGACAAAATCTCTTTTATCAGCATTTCTACTCCTCCAAAATCCTGCACTGAGAATTTCTGGAACTGACCCACAAGGCAAAATCCAGATGTTTGCTCCCACCCTTACCTCCCACCTTGTTTGATCTGAACATGAACCTCTCCCCACAAAATGTCCCAAAGGTTCTTTTGTGTGTGGACCCCACTTCTGCTACCACTTGCAGCTCCCCGATGGAGGTGGATATGGGAGAATGCTCTTCCATTTTGCAGAAGCCATGAAGGTTCAACTGGAGGACGAAGCCTCTCATGGACTTGATTTCAGAGATCTTCAGGTGTTTCCTCCTCCCCAGCACTTGTTTTGAAGAGTTTTTCTGTGATCATGACGCAGCTTCCATTGTCACCTCACCAAATTGACTGGAAGCAACGGCTGCCAATGATCCTCCAGAGCTTCTTGAGGAAGGAGCAGGCTGAAGATGGGGCGGGTTTGGCACAGATCTCCTCCCAGAAATGATGTTCTCTGATGGGGGCCCAGGATTCATTGGGCAAACCTTGAGAGGCGCTTTCTTCTGTGAGAGGCCCAATGGCAGCATCCCCAGATGATCCCATGTCACCTCCTGGATGGTTAGGAGAAGTTGAAGCCTCCTACCAATCTGGTTCTCCAGATTGGAAGCCCAGGATGTCTGTGGTGAAGGTGGCTCCATTTTATCTTCTTCTTTCACAGCTTGGCTGCAACTTCCAGCCGTGGTCCTTTCCCCGACCAGCCAGGCTTGGTCCTGCCAATCAGCAGGATGAAGAGTAGTGGCCCACCTGCCTGGCGAGTTCTCCAGCATTACCGTGATGCCTGTGGTGCATCACGGTGACATTGCAGCATGGTGCATCACGGTGACATTGCAGCGTGGTGCCCATCTGCTGGTGATGGGAAGTGGAAGACAGAAGAAGTTGTTCAAAAGTCCTGGTTTCGGTTGGTGGAGAGAGCAGCTTTGAGACAGGAAGCTCAGCCAAGTTACCTCCTTTTTCTGCAAATGGGGTTTTTGAACTTGTACTGGAGCAGCCGGAAGGATTTAACTCTTGAGCTGGCAAAGGGAGTGGGATTAATTAGTTCATGCCTCAAAGAGCTGGCTGCGAAGGTGAAAATTGCAGCGTAAGGGAAACACATGATTATTGCTAATTAAAATGCAAATCTTAGATTTGACAGCTCGTTTCCAAAGGAGGGTGGCTGGCAGCGTTAAGGTGCACAAGCCTCGCCGTTTCCTACAGGCTGCAGAGCTTGACCAGAAGAATTGTCATGAGAATCAATCTCTGGAGGGTCTGACGTTTTCCTCTAAGCCCCAAAGTGTGGCTCAGAGGTCCCATCTCCTGCTGGTCAATGTGGACCATGAATGGTAGGTGGAGAAGCCCAAATAAGAGCTGGGAACAAGCTTTCCAGGGTTGTTCGGGGTGTTGGGAGAGACTGGAAGAGTCTTGGTCTTTTGAGGGCACAGCAGAGGGTGGCAGGGCCAGGTGATGGGGGATTGGGTTGGCGGGAGACAAGGGCATGGGGCGGAGAACTTTGTGCTGTTACAACCGTTCCTCCAGCTTTTGTCAGAGCTGCGGATAAATCTGTTCCTGCAACCTGCTGAATTAATTCAGCGAGAGCACGGTGCGGGAGACATGTAGGTGGCCGCGCTGCGGGATGGAGGGCAAACAGTGCCGCGTCTCACCGCCGCGACTTTCTGCTGAAGTCCTGCTGCCTCTGTGGGTTTGGGATGGGGCTTTATGGGTTTTGTGATGATGCCAGGGGAGGGGTTTTGTTGCTCGGTTGTTTTTTAAGGAACGATCGTTATCTACGTACTCTCGCCCGCACCTCCAGCATCAGCCGTGGGGCTGGTGAGAGCTGCCCTGCAGAAAGGTCTTCAGAAAGAGTTCATTTTAGCCCAAAAGTGGACACAAAGCCACCAGAAATGTCTGGGAGAAATTCTGGTGGATATATATATGTTCTGGAGATTTGAACCCCCATCAATAAGGTAGTAAGTTGTTCGTCTTGGGCAATTAGTCAGAAATTGAGGTAAAATAATTGAGCTTGGCTGTGCTGGTGAGTTTGAACGTGAGGGTGTTTAAGCCATACTCGGACTGTTTCAGCTTCATCAGAAGTTTCAACAGGTTTTAGTTGAATTATTTTTATTTTTAAAATAATTTGGTTTTAAATATGAATATTATTAGGGCACAATGACGATAAGGAACATGAACAGGGGAGAGACCTCAGGCCGTGAGTTAGAGCCAGGAGACGAGCTGATTTAGTGGAAGGGTACCTGTGGTTTTTATCTAACTGGTTGGCACCTGGTTGGACATTGATGCATGGTGGTACCAATCTCCCTGTGTCTCACAAGTGGCATCAATCGAGGGGTTTTTCCCTCCACACCAATTTAAGAGCTCCCTCAACTTTGTGCCACTTGGTATTTCTCAGCCATCGAAAGGTTCAGGTCATGGTGTGATGAGGAGGGAAGAAGATGCTTCCGGCGGTGGTTGTAACATGGGGTGGGAATAACCACAACCTCTCCAGTTACGTCTAGATACAACTTGAAAACCAACTGACCTCATCTTTTGAAGTCACTCCTGATTTTAACCTAGAGCAACCACAAAATATATGAGCTTGTTTGAGATTTGGTAGGTCTAGGGATGGAGAACGTGCAGCTGGAACAACGCAGAAACCAGTACTGATGCGTTTTGCTTCCAGTCCCTCATGTTGGGTAACTGCTTAACGTGTTTCACGTGCGCTAAGATCTGTGCTGGACCACTGGGTAGCATCACCTTCGGTAGCTTAGGGCCTGCTGGGCAGCTGTCTCCCTGCCCCTTCCAACCCATGTGGCAGTGGTGGAGCTGGGACCTGGTCTGTGCCCCCAAATTAGGGACCTGGGCCCGGCCGTTGTGTGCAGAAGAGAAGTTCATGCCTTGCTTTGCTGGGGCCTCCTTTCAACTCTTGAAGGCCAAGATGGCTCTGCCCTTGTCTTAGCCCATGGCAGCGTCCGCAGGGAGCAGTGCAGCTCCACGAGGGTGTCTGAGACATGAGAAGCCCTCTTCAGGTGTCAGCTCTCACACCAGTCCTGAAACACAGGCTCTCCTTCGTATTTCCCAGATTTTCAGAGTTCTTGGAAGAGTTGAATATTCTACACTCCGTGATTTCATGTTTTTTAATCATTTGAGGTCACTTCAAAGGTCTTTCCCAAGCCTCTGAGCAAAGCTTTTGGCGCGATTACCCCGACAATATCCACTTTTCTCCCTGAGCACCTTGTGGGATGTTTGAGTAGATAGGGCTGGTCTGGTGAGTTATTCTGGTTTGCAGGTGACTCATCATGCCCTGAGGGCTGCTGGTTGAAGAAGAAACCTACAGGTTGCTTGACAGCAGAACAAATGTTAGGAGAATAAAGGAGAACATTAGGGCCAGCTCCTTAATAGGCAAAAATAGTTATTTGTGTAACGTGTCTCCTGGGGAACTCCAAGGGTTTGTAGGTATGTGAGTAGTTGGACTCCAACAGTGACCTGAGCAGAGGGAAAAAATGACTGAGAAGTTGGTTTGGGCTTGGGGGGGCGCGGAATTCAGAATAGAATAGACTAGACTACATTCTGGAATATTCTAGAATATATTATTTTTCCCCAGGCATAGACTAGAGCGCTAGAGCCAAGTCTTCTCTTCATTGAAGCCTCCCACAACCTCGTCCCTTTGGAATGTGTGAATAGAACGTGTTAAAGGACTCTGAGAAAGCCCCAGAATCAGGACACTGGGCATGGACATGGGGTTTGTAGGTGCCTGCATATGTGGTCTGGGAGCTGGAGCTCTCCTGGCTCACCAGGTCATTGGTGACCTGCTGAGTCAAGCATCCTGGCTTGTACCAGCACCGGTGTGTCCAGCAGGAGCAGGGCAGGGATCGTCCCCCTGCACTGGGGGCACTGGGGAGGCCACACCTCCAATCCTGGGGTCAGGGTGGAATTTGTGGAGCCTGTGGGGTGCTCGTCATGGTGAGTGTCAGAAAATAGTGTGGCCAGCTGGAGCAGGGCAGGGACCCTCCCCCTGTCCTGGGGGCACTGGTCAGGCAACCCCTTGAATCCTGGGGTCAGTTTGGGCCCCTCACTGCCAGAAGGACATTGAGGGGCTGGAGCGTGTCCAGAACAACGAAGCTGGTGCAGGGTCTGGAGCACAAGCATGCTGAAGAGTGTCTGAAGGACCTGGTGGGGTAGAGCTTGGAGAAAAGAGGCTCCGGGGAGACCTTCTGGCTCTCCACAACTCCCTGAAATTCAGGAGG
>NW_010421635.1:9555-15844 GCF_000710305.1 Buceros rhinoceros silvestris | reverse complement strand
GGTGTCAGGGGGGACCTGGCAGTGCTGGCGGAGTGGTTGGACCCCATGAGCTCAGAGGTCTCCTCCAGCCAAAGCGGTTCTGTGATTCTGTGTGTTTTGTGGGTGGGGGACGGTGTTGCCCTTGACTAAAGCGAGCTGTTTGTTGTTTCCAGGAAGAGTGGGATCACAGCAGCAGTGGGAGCACAGGATCCCGACCGGGGTCGGGTTCCAGGCGTGGGTCTGGATCCAGGTCTGGCAACCACGGGAGAAGCAGCCAGTTGAGGCAATCAACCAAGGTATATCTGGTAGCGCTGTGCTGACGTTGTGTCCTTTGCTTCCTGTTTATCGGAAGCATCCTCCTAATGACATGTTTTGTGTGTGTGCCTACACGTAGGGTGTGAGTGCGTGTCAATTTTGAAGGACACCTCAGGGACCTACTTAATTGATGCATAAAGTGTGACCTGGCTGCTGTAGCTGTCCTTCAGCCTCAAGAAGTCTGTTGAGATGTGCTGAGGGCCTTAATATTGGAGAAGAAGTCCCGAGTCAGCTGGTTTAGTGCAAAGGAGATTAGTTTTTTGCCTTTAATTGAAGTCTTGGGGTATTTTAATTTTGAGAAATTAAGACATGTCTGTAATTATTTTTTTGGCAAGTCTTTGTGAGAAGTTGATGTATGAGTGGACATCACGTAGATGGTGCTAGAAGGTGACCTTGAGTCCAGCTGCTTTCCATTGGGAGCCGTCAGCAGGGCTAGAGGGGGAGTCACCTCCCTGTCCTGCAAAAGACTAGGAAGAATTTGCTTTTGATTTGGTTTTAGGTCCATTCCTTGAACTCAGACTCTTCTGCATGGTTTAGTCAGCCTCTGGTGTCCTCTCCTCTTGGAGCTGCTCTACTTCTGCACACGTGAGCTCTGGCTGTGGCAGAGGACAGACTCTGAGAGGTTTGGGGCCAGTGGTCAAAGTCCTGGTCCGCTCATCCATTCTCCACCCTGGAGAGCTGAAGGAAATCATCTGTCCTTGTTGTGTGGGAGAGGACCTGCAGAACCGTGTTGTTGCTGGAACGTGATAGGCCGTTCTGGTGGGAACAAGACTCAACGTAGCCTCCTTTCTTTTTGCAGGGATGATACTGTCTTCCTCAAAATGTCAAGATTTTTCTTAGGAAAACTTGCAGTTCTCAATCAGGAAACCTTCATTTGAAGCCTTTTCAGACTGTGTGGTATCTATCTATATTTTTGGGTTCTACCAAAGTGCAGCCAGGGGTTGTAGGCAGCTGAGAAGGAGGCAAGGTGGGAGAATCTTCTCAAACTGAAAAACGCTGAAGAAGTAACACATATAAGAGGAAGCAGTGGGACGCTGAGCTGGGCTTGGAAAAGCTGCTGCGTGCAGGCAAACGCTGAATTTGCAGGGAATTTGCTGAAGCTGCAGGCAGGGGTGAACAGTCAGAGTCCACGTGGCTGGTGGCGTGGTCCGTCCCTCTGTTTGTGTGGGCAGCTGCAGCGGGTGGATGGCGGTGGAGGGAGATGCCGGAGGACAGAGGTTATGGACGTGCAGGATCTGCTTTACCGGAACTGTGATCTCTCTGAGTATCGGTGTTGTTCTTGTCAGTGTGTCTCTCGATCATCATCAGTAGTGGCTTAATTAATTTTCAGGAGTACTAACGCCGTCGCGGTGGAAATGATTATTGAAAGCTGAGGGTTGGGTCAGTGAGAGCTTCACTTTGAAACTGCTTGTGGTCCTGATTGCAGTCCTGGGGGAGCTGACAGCGAGTCACTTCTTTTCTTAAATATGGGCAATTTATTGTTCTTTTTTTTTGTCCCTGGACCTGAGAGTTGGCTTTTTTAAAGTCTTATTATTAAGCTGTGGTACCACGCTGTGACCATTTTAGTCAACGCCCTGCGGTGCAGGTTCGCGCGGGCTGTAAACGTGTTCCCTGCCTTGCGAGTCCAGGCAGAAACCGGTTGTAAAGGTAGGTCAGTGGAGATCGAAAAGACGTCTCGAAACCACTGCGGTGACTCATGACTTAACGACAAGTTGCGTTATCGTTTGGCCCCGGCGCCGTCTTGGTGGAGTCTGGCTAATGCTTGGAGCATCTCTGAGAGCTCATGGAGACTTTGTGTAGAACCACAAGTTGCAGTTTGGTTTGGGTGGAAGCATCTCACTGCCCTCACTGACCTCCTACATCACCTGAACCATGGCTGCAATTTTCCCTAATCCCAGAATCCCAGACTGGTGGGGTTGGAAGGGACCTCTGGGGATCATCCAGTCCAGCCCCTGCTAGAGCAGGGTCACCCAGAGCAGGGTGCCCAGGATGGCGTCCAGGTGGGGTTAGGATCTCTCCAGAGCAGGAGACTCCACCACCTCTCTGGGCAGCCTGGGCCAGGGCGCTGCCACCCTCACAGCAAAGAAGTTCCTCTTCTTGTTCAGGTGGAACTTCCTGGGTTCCAGTTTGTACCTGTTGCCCCTTGTCCTGTCGCTGGGCACCACTGGGCAGAGTCTGGCCCCATGACCTATGTGCCAAGGAGCTGCGGGGGAGCTGGGTGGGACAGCTTGTGCTGCCTCTGCTTATGCCACGGATTAGGAGGTGTTGGTGCCAAGGCTCTCCACCCACATCCAAACAGATTTCAGGCCTGGCATCGGAGGGTAATTGCTAGGCGCGTTGTTTCAGGGCTCCAGAAGGGGCTCTTCAGAAGCCCTGTACCGAGCTGAACTTGGGCAGCGATTCTAGGATGCAACCTAAAACAGGGGGAGATTCAGAGCAGAGAGAAGGGAGAAATGTTTGACACTGAGGGTGGTGAGACCCTGTGCCAGGTTGCCCCGAGAGGTGGCAGAAGCCCCATCCCTGAGAAGGAACCGTCACTTTAGTGTTGGTGGGACACGTACCAGAATGACTGTGTGAACTCACTTGCTGGTGTGCATGGCAGAGGTGGCACGGTGCAGGTTCTAACGTCCTCCAGTTGTGGTTAGAGCAAGGAGAAGTCATGCCATCATGACTCGTTGAAGAAGCAGGATGGTTTCCCCATCCTTATTGGTGACAGCAGGCTCTGGTAGCTGCTGCTGAAGAGTATCCTTGGGGATGTTCAAAAGCCAGCTGGATGTGGTCTTGGGCACCTAGCTGTAGGTGGCACTGCTTGAGCAGGAGGGTTGGACCAGGTGAGCGTCAGATGTCCCTTCCCACCTCAGCTGGCCTGTGACTCTGGAGCCAAGTGTCTTCATGGCTGGGCTGTCAACCTGCCTGCTGGACCTTGGTGGGTCTTGGAGGTTGTGGATGATGGGCTGGAAGGACAGGGCTGGAGTCCTAGCTGAGCCTACGCGTTGTCTGCTCCATGTTGTCCACAGCTTTGTGTCTCCAACACTGAAACTGTGTCACTCCTCGCCTTCGTGGTGCACTTTTGCAGCCACGTGAGGGGACTCTGTGTTGCAGTGAGCGTGGACTCATACAGCAGCTCAAGTGCAGAGCCGGGCCACCTCTGTAGCTGGTGGTGGGATAGGCCGTGCCGTGGTCCAGAAAGCACCGCGCGCCTTCTGATGAGTAACCAACCACCTTTCCCTCCTTCCTAGAATGGCAACAAGGAGAGTTCCCTGGACATGCTGGGCACGGACATCTGGGCTGCCAACACCTTTGACTCCTTCAGGTAAGCTGGTTTTAAAATGCTTCAGGAGGGAGGTGGACCATGTCGTCTCTTAGCCTTTGCCCACGTGTCTGTCCTGCCAGTACCTCAGCACCAGTGAGGTTCTCACATCGCTGCTCCTCCTCCTCCCCATCCCTGTTTAGCTCTTGACACTACACACAGTCTATTTAAAGCATCCGACGTGCTTAGGAGAGGCTTCTGGGTGGGTTTGCAGTCCAAACCTCTCAAACTGGTACTGATAGTCCAGGCTGTGCAGGAGCAGAGAGAACATCTCCATTGCATGCACCAGACCACCACCCGTTGCAGTATCTCCTTGATACAGAGAACGAGCGCAGCTTTCAGGGTGTGTGCTGCATCACGCTGCATCATACATCAGAATTACGGATTTAGCAACAGGAGCTCAGTATCCCCCCAAAACCACAAGAAACAAAAAGAAATGGGATGCAGCAGCGCGAAGGTTGGAGGCTCACCTCCATGTGCTCTTCCAGAAGCACCAGCTTTCCTCGTCTGCAGGCTCCCTCTGCTCTTCAGCGTGGTGGTGGTTGGTGAGCGGTGGGCTTGCTTTCTTTGCTCTTCCCTGGTTTTCTCTTCTAGTGGTGCGACGTGGGACTTGCAGCCTGAAAAACTAGATTTCACCCAGTTTCACAGGAAGCTGCGAAACACCTCCAAACACCCGTTGCCTCACATAGACAGAGAAGGGTGAGTGCTCTGTGTGTGGTACCATGATCTCCAGCGAGGACTCGAACTCCTCTCCTGATGTGGGAGCTATAGTTTGGTGGCACAGCTCATGTGGAGGACATGGAGAAGAGGGGTGTGGGGTTGAGAATGCCACGATCAGTCTGTCTGGCTCTTCCATCATCCAGTTCGGGGCTGGAGCAGAATTGTTGTCCGAGATGGGTGTTTGTGTTTCTTCACCGACACCTCTCGGAGCAGGAGCTCCTGTGGAGACCAATGAACAAGCAGCGCTTCAAAGGAAACATGTTTCATTACAGTTTTGTGTCCTTGTTTGGGTTCTTTTTTGTTCCAGGTGGACTTTGCTTTTTGTTTTGCTCGCTCTGAGCACTGAATCACCCAACGCTACCACTCAGGACTGCCCTTGGTTTTCTCACTGCTATTACAAAAGCGTTGGAGTGCTGGGGCGGATGGTGCAGGTGGAGAGGACTGAGAAAAAACATTTAATTTTGTATTAACAGCTCTGTGCCCGCGGGGGAGTGTTTTGGAGGCACAACACACTCGCTTCACAGTCTCTTTGTTTTCATGAGGGTTCTTTGCAGAAAGAACTCATCTTCCCCATGTGCCAGAATAGAAAATTAACTTCCGTTCCATCAAGGTCTCACGTGTTGTGTTTGTCTTCTTCTTGCCACAGGCTCGGAAAAGGGAAATACGAGGATGGTGACAGCATCAACTTGAACGACATAGAGAAAGTCCTTCCAGTGTGGCAGGTAGGTGCTGAGGACATCTCCTGCCCGCGGTACAGTGATGACCAGCAGCTCCTTGCCTTCCCTTTCCATAGAAAACCCTCCAGATGTGGGAAAGCTGCTGGACCAGCGCTGAGCTCTGGTCCTTTGGGGTTTGTGATGAAGAACTACGTCTGTGGTTTCAGCAAACCTTAGTGCTGGGCAAGGGCAGTTACCATGTAGACGTTGTTGCGAGGCTTATCTATTTTAAGAAAGGAGATTCTGAAAAGCATCAACCCCCCTGACAACTCCCAGGTGAGCCGCTGCCGGGAAGCCAGCAGTGATGGTGTGCTGCTTGTTTCCCGCGCGTGGATTTAAAAGGTTAAGTGGCCTTTGAATGTCCCGATTTTGGGAACTCAGTTGAGAAATCCAATTGGATAGGTCCATTTGTCAGCATCATATAATTTTTCACTTTCCTAGTCCTCAGAAGAGCCGAGTGTCCTGGGCTGGGCATTTCTGAGGACTCTCACTGTGTTCTTGCTGAAGTCTCGTCTTTGCCTCACAGAATCACAGAATCATTTTGGTTGGAAGAGACCTTTAAGGTCAAGTCCATCCATTCCCCCAGCACTGCCAGGTCCCCCCTGCCCCCTGCCCTGCCCGGTCCCCCCTGACCCCTGTCCCCCAGCAGCACCTCCACACGGCTGGGAACCCCCTCCAGGGATGGGGACTCCACCACTGCCCTGGGCAGCCTGCGACACGCCTGCACAACCCCAACGGGACACAAGTGGCTCCTCAGGGACAACCTCAACCTCCCCTGGGACAACTGGAGGCCGGTTGCTCTCATCCTGTTGCTTGTTCCTGAGGAGAAGAGACTGACCCCCACCTGGCTCCAACCTCCTGAATTTCGGGGACTTGTGGAGAGCCAGAAGGTCTCCCTGGAGCCTCCTTTGCTCCAGGCTCAACCCCCCCAGGTCCCTCAGCTGCTCCTCAGGGCACTTGTGCTCCAGACCCTGCACCAGCTTCGTTGTCCTTCTCTGGACACGCTCCAGCCCCTCAATGTCTTTCATGGAGGGAGGGGCCCAAACTGGAGGGAAAAACAGAGGGTAGGATGGAGACATCTCACATGCTGTGGTAGCGTTACTCTTTTCAGCGCTGAGCAAAGAGCTCACCGGGCTTCTTGCTCATGCATCATGTGAGGAAAGCCTTGCTCATCCTGCAAACCATGTGATGATCTGCTTTACTGTTTCTTTTGGGCGAGCTGGCTGGCACAAAATGGGTGAACCAGTGG